>NC_088718.1:3826000-4134000 GCF_963576615.1 Watersipora subatra
CTACACTCGCCTCCTTGAATTTGGAGGTAGTCATTCTCGGCCCGCACAGCGTCCGCTAGTGTGGGCGTAGGTATGGCCAACAGATGTCTCTGAAGGGCAGGGTCCCTCAGCGAGCTGCAGAAGGTCTCCATAGCCATGTTACTTCGGTGGCGATTCGGTAGGTCCCCCTATGCAATGCGCAACAACATCTCGACCTCCATAGCATGCTCTTGCAGCGTCATCCTTTCCTCTTGCCTAAGGGTGTTGAGCTGGCGTAGCGCATGCCTGGCTGATAGCCTGAATCTTGCCCGGAGAGCATTGAAAATGGCCTTCTTTTCATCGGCCCACCCGCAGTCCTCAGCATGTTTGCCCAGTGCTTTCCAGAGGGGCAATAGTGTTGGTCCGTCTGTCCACTGGTTAGCATTGGCTACCTCTGTGAAGTGAGCAATAAAATACTCCACATCTCCTTTCTCAGTATACTGGGGAGTCCTGAAGCGTGGTGCCGGTTCCTGAGCTCTTGGCATCAGTAATACCTGCTCTAGTGCCTCGACTAGTCGGTCAGGTATCGCGTCAGCACTCCTGGCTCTTCTGTTGGCCATGTTTGGCTTCCAGTAGGTTTCTGCTCTTCTCCCAGAGCAGGGCCTCTACTGTGTCCAGGGCCGCTGGCTTCTTTTTGGGTTTCTTTCTGTAGGAAGTTCTTCCTGTAGGAGCACGCCACTTCCTCGGGCATGTCCTAGCAAAGCCCTCAGTAGGCTTCTGCTCCTGGAGCAGTGCATCTACTGGGTCCGATTGGCAGGCTTTCCACAGCTCTTCCTGGGTTTCTTCCGGTAGGAAGTTTTTCCAGTTGGAGCTTGCTGCTTCCCCAGATAAGTCCTGTCGGAGCCTTCAGTAGGTTTCTGCTCCCGGAGCAGTTCATCTACTAAATCCGATCCCATAGGGCTTTCCACAGCTCTCTCTGGCTTTCTTCCTGTTGCCTGGAAGTTCTATAAGTTGGAGCAGTGTCACCGTTTTTCAGGCAGCCCAGTTCATCCAAAGTCCAGTGATCCAGATGCGAGTCCTGTGGTGGAATTTTTGGGATCGTTACCAGGCCCACCGCTGCCACCAGTGTAAAGGTTTTGTGCGACCTTCACTTTTCTTCACTAGTACAAGACTCGTGAATGAGTACAACACATATAATTCTGTTTAGTTCATCAAGGTGTACAAAAAAGAATCAAGTAACAGGCAATGATCAGGCCCAGAACAGCTCTGCTCTTCTACACAAGTGTTAGAGCTTATATAGCTAGTAAGCTCCGCCTCCATTCTACTTGGCTGGACCCGGCATGGCTCTGATTGGGCTTGGCCTCTATAGCAATGACTGTGCATATGCCAAAACTAAGCAGCACCAAAAGCTGAGCTGGAAGTCTTCATGAAAACTTTAGTTTTATAGGCTATGTTACCTGAGTGTTTGCCACGTAAAATACTTGTTTAGTATGTGCAAAAAATTTGCTGTGTCAATTTTCGCAGATATACATATATATATATATATATATATATATATATATATATATATATAAAATGTATATATATGCTTTATTGATAAACATGTAGCTTTTTCAGTGTTTAAATTCATTCAAATCAAGCTTGCTCTGAACTAAAATTATTAAGTTAAGCTCAAACACAAAGTTGCAGGTTGAGTTGAAACATAACACAACTTACAGTATATTGCTGTTCATGAATAAGCATTTAAAGTATTTTAACATAGACCGATATGCAAACAAATAGCTTTGACCTTTGGGTAGCCGTAGTAGTCAAAAACTTTTAGTTTTTGGCTTCAAGGGTTATAGTGTGTTATTTTCACAAATAAACTTGCATTTTAAGATATTAATTTATTAATTTACAGACGGAGAGTTGGACATCCTAAAGAAACAGCTTTCAGGCAACCTAAAACAAGAAATAACTCTGTGTAAGATCTCAGGAGCATCTCTGAATGGAGCCATGAACATCAACTCGGAGACAGTAAACACCCCTACTAAATGTGTCCTTCTTTGTAGCAGATCTGTTAGTTGTTTGTCAGCTAACTACCAACATTCTTCTGGCATGTGTATACTGAATGATGATATAGATCAGGGTAATGAAGGGGACTTTGTTACCAACCTTGGCTCTGATTATGTTCATTTTACTGTAAGAGAGTGTGTAGATCACTAAGTCTTGATAACAATCATGCACACGTGCATGTTGACAATAAGGTTGATTTCTGTACTAAATCAGTTTAGCATAAATATTATTTTGGTTGTATGATAAGTTTTCATAAACTCAACTAGGTTAAAACTGTAATAATCACTATGTTTCCATGACGTCGTTAATTTGCAAATTGTGAACTTCCATTTACTCACAACTCCAAATATGCATCATACGTATCATGAAAACATAGTGATAGAACTGGAATAGCCTTTGCGTAAGTATTTGTCTTATTATGTAACTGGTCATATTATCTGAGCGCTGCTATATATTATCTGAGTGCTATTATGTATGACCATATAAAAACTCAACTTTTAGCTGTGATGTCTATTCTGTTTGTTGTTACATAGCCTCGTATGTCAGTTTTTTGAGCCGTTGTTCCTAATAAATGTTTGAGTGACACTGGCCAATTTTCCCACTGGCCGAAAATCGCATCGTGTAACCAGAGCAAACGAACTTAACACAGAGGCCGATTGTAAATTTGAGTAACCAACGAAATCACTTTCACAGCGAGTGACACAATGTCATTTAAAGTACTTGTAAATGTTATATTCGTCTTTGCATTCGTGCAGGTTTTTATCATAGTTTCACTTGCGACAGCACTCCTTAGGGGTGCTGTCGCACCCTAACCCAAAAATGGGTTAGGGGTACTGTCGCAATTTTGTTGATAGCAACTCTGAAGGGTGCTATCAACAGAATTATTGCTCAAGTTCATATAATATAGCAACAGCATGATAATTGTAGCATCTGCATCAGTTATTATGTTATTGCTATGGCAGTTGAATCATATTATGCTAGCAAAAGATCATCTTTCCTATAGGTATTCATTATTAGTCAAGACCTTGGCATTGCAAAATAGTTAGTATCCTTGGTAAAAACGCTCACAAGAAACTTGGTGAGAGACAGTATACTCAATGCAAAGCAGGATGTCTAGCAGGATTGTCTGAACTAACAAATAAAAATATAGCAAAGATGGCCACTATCAGCCCAAAACCTGCCAAGTGACAACAAAAGAAATCAGGCTGACTCATGTAGCTCATGTAAAGTCATTCAGAGATCGGCCATAAAAACTCGGTTTGCAAATCGGCTGGTGTAAACACAGCTTTACACACTCATCATTTGAAAGACAAAACAATAGACTAAAATAAAATTTTAAAAGCAGATAAAATACAAGAATAGCAAACACTAGAAACAAGAGTATACAATGCAAACAAACATAAGTACTAGATGTTAGAAGAGCTATAAGCAGCGAAGATACAACAAATACAGAAGCACATAGCAGAAATATGTGGTTAAAGTCTGATATACTTTTAGGAACATAAACAAGGTCACAAAAAATAAGTCAGCAACAGTTAGAAAAACATTAACTTAAAAATATCGAGCAAAAATTACAGCCCAAGATTATTTTGGCATGGAGGTTTAGAACAAACAAAAATGAAAAACAGTTTAGTTGCCATTCAGCAAATGCACATACACTACATATAGATAAAATTTCAATCCATAAGACAGAAACAATATGAACAAGGATAATAACAAGCATTACTATGAGGAAACACTGAGGACTTATACAAAAGTGACACAAGATGCACTAAACATGAATAGTAAACCAGAACAACAGACAACAAACACTTACAAACATGAGATAAACAAAAATATACTATCACAAAAGGAAAACATGTGATAGGCCTACATGTTATATATAAGCTGTGAGTGATCATGCTATTCACATATGATAGAAGTTGTCATACTCACCAGCAGATTTTGTTTAGGTTTATACTATTCCTGCTCATAGAAGTCATAGACGCAGATACTCTTATTACATGTAAAGTGCACTTGACCTGCTGGTTAAAGTACAGCTGCATCTTGCCTTCACTGACACTCTTCATTGTGCTACACGCACCATATTTTATAAGCAGATGTTGGATTGTTGCCCAGTTTATGTTGAGCCTTTGTGGAGATGAGTCATATTTTGTCACTTCGTCTACTGAACTGGTTTGAGGAAACTAATATATATGTTACATTGTATTCTCCTTGCAGTAGTATCTCTCACTGTTTTGTAGTTTCACTAGTTGAATTTTAAACATATGCATGTGTTTTAGCTTTTTCAGTTTGTCATGCTTATAAATTGCACATTTGCAAATTGGTATTTATAAGCAACTAGCTGCATTACCCATTTACGGGAAAAGACTCACGTATAGCAAGAAGTTTATTGAGAGCTGTCTTTCATACTGTAAAACAACTCCAAATATGCTGTCTACTAAAATTGCTGCGATAATCAGACTATGCATACACATATTCAGTCATACATGCCAATAATGTTGGGGAGAACAATGGAAATCTGCAATGTGTTTTACAGCTACTCTACATGTACAATGCATCAGTAGCAAACCACTCAATTTGTAGTTGTCCTTTTAGTGTATCAAGACTTCTGGTGGCTGGCTAATTCGTCGTCCTCATAGTCAAATAATTTCTGTGCCTTCTCAACAGCTCTGATGTTATTCTTTGGGCAGGCAGGCGCTTTTGCTAGATGACCGTTGCCCCTACATTTAAAACATGTGCGCCCTTTTGCTGGGCACTTGTGGTTAATCCATTGCTCTAAACCACAATCACCACAGATTGCTTGTCTCTTGCTAAAACAATTCCTCTTGACTGCATTCATTTCAGATTTCACATCTGGAAGTTTAATCTGCTCTATAGCGACCTTGGCATCTGCTTCTTGCAATAACACACTAATATCAGTTAGCTTTGATTCCTCAAGTGCGATCAGCATTGACCTCAGCATAGTGTCCCTCATGCCCCGTAAAAATTATTCCACTAGGTTGACGTTCAGACTACTGGCAAACTCACATTGGCGAGCTGTCCTTTCCAAGCGGCTGACATATTCATTGAGATTCTCACCTAAATTTTGCCTCATCTCTCTGAATGAAAGTCGTTCCACCAGCCAGTGCTTTGACGTACCAAAGGGCTTGCACACAAGGTCAACTAGGCCACTGTATGTCAAATCCTTAGGCTTCTGTGGGGCTGCCAGATCTCGTATTGTATCGTATTGATAGCCTTTCAAGCCCATGAGCAGCAAGTGCTGACGAGAGTCTCTCGTAACCTTGTTCACAGCAAAATATATCTCCAACCGCTCCAAATATGACTCAACACTCGTAGAGTTGTCAAATTCTGGCAATTTAGCCATGGCATTATTATCCGGCATCCTCATCGCCAATTTAGTGTATCAAGACTTCTGGTGGCTGGCTAATTCAATACTGTTTTATTTTTACATTACAAGCAATATATATGTGTATACAAGTCATCAATGATTTACCATAGTGATGATTTTAGGTGCAAAGACAACAACACAAAGAAGCACAAAGAAACAAACATATTGCCACATTATCGCAATTGTTGACAGTATGATTCAGGTCGCATACTTATGACCCTGATACACTACAGTCCTATCTTTGTGCAGAGAACTGATAATGAAATTGACATTGCTAGGCAAACTGAAGTTCTTCAAACTGGCAGTATTGAAAAATTTTGCATTTTAAAGAAATTCTGCAAAAGTATTCTGCTACTGCACTGCTGAGCTACCGCCAGCATTTATTGAATGGAGACTACATGCTTAAAACACTAATCATGGCTCACCAGTTTTTTGTCTATAGCCTGTGTTTTGACATGGTATATACAAACAGTGCAGCAGTAATGTGGTTGTGGTGATAACATTTATTATCAGTAAAATTTAGTATATGTATAACAGCACAGACAGTATGATGTCAAGGCAGATACAGCATTAGCACTTTACAATAATAAAACATAACGCCAACATGACAGCCTTTTTATGAGATACAATAAAGAAAATGAATGCATCAAAAAATATATATAAACTGAAAAATATGTTAGAAATTCTGTGTGTAAATAATATGTAAGTATTTTTAATTGGGAGCATTTCTAAAAGTGAATGAGATGGTGTGCTTTTTGTTATATACCCTGCTCTCTTTCTTCTCACCGTCATCTATCGCAATGCTCGGAGTACCCGTGCAAGTTCTGTTGTTGTAAAATAGAGTACCCGTAGTTGGAAAAAGACTAGTAACTTAGCTACGGAAGGAAATGAAAATTTTTACTGTCATGAACAATGGCAAATCCAACTTTTTTGAATAGTGGAAGTGTGGCAATTTATAGACAATACAACATTGTATGAGAAGAACTTACCTTTTCGAAGTAAAAATTTAGTAGGTAATTTTCAACGCGAAAACAATTGTCTAGGCGGCCAGAAAAAACAATCGTTCACGCTGACCTATTTCGTTGGCAGTAAATATTGATTACATGTTATTTACTACTCATTAGTTTATTTAATGAGTAGTAAATTTTATCTAATTTTATTATTATATTTACTACTCATATTAAATCAGTTCGCTTTGTACGACCAAATCGAAAAAATGAAAGACCGCTCTAAAGGTGGACTAACACACGCGCACGCACGCATGCATGCACGCATGCATGCACGCATGCACGCATGCATGCACGCATGCACACACACCCACATGCACACACACCCACATGCACACACACGCACACATACAAATTTTTTGCCATTTTTATAGTAGTTTTGTTATTGTTGCCATTGTTGTTTTAATTTTGATTTAGGGAAGGTCTTTCAGAACCCTGTTTTTTATATGGATTCTCATCATTTTTCATGTTTTCATATTGGTAGCAGTTTGTTTTTTATTGGTTTATAAAGTTATTAATTTTTCTGGTAAGAATAAACAATTATACATTGCACCTTCCAGATACGATTTCTATCCATTCTGGGGTTAGCATCGTGAGGTGAGAAAATTGTATGTAGAGGTAAAGGAGCCATAGCAATTATATAAGGCTAACATCACCTGAAAAAACTCGTCCAAGTTTAAAATAAGTGCTGTACATATTAAAAATTAGTAACCAAATACTATGTTAACCTTAAGAACAATAGCTACCTACAATAACTTAAGTGGTTTAGGGTATTTAGTGAGTATGATTTGCAATAAACTAAAACATTACAATGTACAACATGTATGTGCAGCAAATGCAGAACGTACGGGAGGGAGTTGTTACCTTCGTGACAGATGTACGTATAACATAAATTTTGAAGTCACCTCAAATAAGTTTAACTTACTAAACACACTCTTAATGTTAAGTTTTAGTACTAATACTCACATGGTTGCTGTATCACTGCTCCCACTACTATACTAGTACTATAAGCCAAATAACATTTTTTCTTAATTGGGCAAACAAAACTTCTTTAAAAGATCTGTGTCTGCACCTGGATTCATACTTTGAAAATGATATACTGAAAAATTAATATAACTGTTTCTTGTGATTCATACATTTCTCTCCAGTTATAAAACTCAATAAATTCTAAACAGTTTGGTTCATTGCATGTCTGGACTTATCTGTTTTAACTAAACATATTAGCTAAATGAGGAACAAAGTTGAGAAATTGGATGGCTAATATTTTTACAGAAGCAACTTTCCTCAGCCTATCAAAACTAGTATAATATTTACTGCTGATGTCTAAGATATTCAAAACTAAAACAATGAGTCACCAAAGTTATCTGCTCACACATGTGGCAACAGTCCTCTGGCTTATAAACTGTTGTTTCAACACGGCAGCAGAGACATCTAACTTGCCACCTTTTGCTGTGAGGGTGTTGCGTTGAGGAACAACAAAAATGAATTTTTCCCTTTTTAAAGTATATACAAATGTATTTAAATTTTGAAAGCATACTTTTTTCTTGTTCATGTGTGCCAAATGATGCACATTTCATACACTAGAAGTTTTACCCACCTTATCGCATGCGTCAAAGTGTGTGATCATTGTTCCTTGCTCATCAAACGCGTGAGTAATGTATAAACTCATATATTCATTGTTGCCTCTCCATAATCTGATAAAAATATTTAAGTACAATAAAAATGAAAAGCTACTGCTTTGCATGGAATCTAGTTAGCTATAAATAACAAAAAAAATTAAATAAAAATTCCTCCCTCCCTGATGGCCAACTGTGGCTTCCACCAACACAGATCTAACATATAATTTTCTTGCCCTTTGTAAACCATACTGTTTGTCATTTACTGTACACATAATGCATCACTAATAATTATATCAGTTGAAACTTCTCAGCTTTATAACTAGTAGTATAATCAATTAGATAAAACCAATTTTACCTAGGTTCACCATTGTTTTATTTATATTGTTTTTGTATATCATTTTATATGTACATTGTACATGCATATTTTCTTTCTTAAATTAGCCTAATTTCATTTTTCATTTTTTGTCAAACTTTTATTTTTTTAAACCAAAAAATCACAAAATATATTGCATACCTTTCATTATTTTGATAATATATATTATATCGATAACACATTAAAGTGTCATCAATGTTAAGACAACCCTTAAGTTGGTCAGCATCATTTGCTTTCTTTTTAGTCAGAATTACGCTTATCAGACCACTGCGGCAGTTGCTTAGAATCAAAAGCTGTAAGCTTTGTGAGAATTGTGGCACCTGAGATTGCAATAGCTTGCACCTGGAGGGCTTCAACTTCAGTACGGCCTTGTGGAGTCTCTGGAAGACCTCCTCCACCCAATGTAGATGTGCATCGAAATCCGGGGTGATGACGATAATATCATCCAGATATAGCAGCAGCGTTCTCCAGTGGAGGCAATGCAGAACGCGTTCCATGAATCTTTGGAAGGTGGCAGGTGCGGAAGTCAGTCCGAAAGGCAACACCTTCCACTTCCACAGTCCGGACCGTGTCGAGAAAGCCGACTTCTCCTGTGCCTCTGCATCCAGGGGTACTGCAAATACCCGCTCACCAGGTTGAGCGTTGACAGGACTAACATTATTCATTTCCATACATCGTTATTATTTCTTATTCAGTTTCTAATCTTTATTATTAATATATACGCATTATATATATTATGTATTTATATTATTTATATAACACATATACATATTTACATATTTTGAGAAATATATATCTAGATTTACATTCTATTACATTCTTTAACTTCTTATAACTTTTGAAGTTTATAATATTAGTTTTTAAAGTTTGTTTCATTATTGTTATTATTTCACCTTGAATTTTTTGAAACGTAATTTGAGTATCGTGTTTGAAGTTTTAACGTTATTCATTTTCAAATACTGTTATTATTACTTAGTCAGTTTCCAATCTTTATTATTAATATTAGTAATTCGTAATTAATTTTACATTTTACAACAAACATTGGTAAGATTATCTGTTAGATTCTCTGTTAGCTTATCTGTAAAATTTACTGTAAGATTTATCGTGTAGCATTATAAGTATCAGTTATTCCTCACTATTTTATATTTACACATGCTTTTGTAAATCTAGATATATATTTTGAAAAATATATATCTAGATTTACATTCTCCTATTACATTCTTTACGTTTTTTATTAATCTGTTTATTACATATTTTCTCAAAAGTTACACATTGTTTAATGCCTCCAAAGTAAAGAACCTGCAGCGAGTCATCACAGAAAAGAGAAGAAAGACATAGAAAAGACAGACTGAGGAAAGCGGCTGCTAAAGCCTTGGAAACTGAGCAGCAAAGAATTGAACGCTTAGCATATGCCAGAGAAAAAAGAGCATCACATACTGAAAAACAATTTGCACAAAGACAAGCATGTGATCAAGAGAGAATTGCTACTGTAAGATCTTTGGAGACTGAAAAACAATGTGCACAAAGACAAGCCTTTAATCAAGGGCGGATTGAAACTGTAAGATCTTTGGAGACTGACGAACAATGTGCACAAAGACTAGCGTTTGATCGAGAGAGGATTGCTGCCAGAAGATGCACATCTTAGAGAGAAAAGTTTAATGCAGCATTTTTGTATGACTGCTCTTTTAATTATGAGAGTGATTCTTTTTGTTTAATTTGAAATATGAATAAAATTTGTCATCATTGTCAAGCACTCAAGTGGAAGGACAAAGCTCCAGGCATGTGTTGCGCTAATGGAAAAGTCAAAATACCAGTCATTACTGCACCCCCTGAACCATTGCAAAGTTTTATGATTAAAGATAGTGCATATTCTTGCCACTTTTTATCTAACATTCACAAATATAACAATTGTTATCACATGACATCTTTTGGAGCTTCAAGAGAAACTTGCGAGCAAGGTTTTATGACCACTTTCAAATTGCAAAAACAGATTATCATTTGCACGGATCGCTTTTGCCAGCTGAAAACGAAAAAAACAAGTTTTTGCAAATTTTCTTCATGGGCAATTCTGATGACAAAGTAAATCAAAGATGTGAAAATGTCTCACATGTCAGGCTTAGCATCATCCATGATTTGCAAGACTTTCTTCACCGCTACAACAACTACGTTCAGGAATTTAAAACATCCATGGAAAATCTAACAGATGATTGTTTGAAAATTGTAATTCGTGCAGATAGGCGGCCAGCTGGAGAACATGAACGAAGATATAATGCACCCAAATTAGACAAACCAGCGATTGTTATTATAGGGCAGGATTTTGATAGGAGAGATATCGTGTTGCACAAGTGACAATCAGGACTTACAAGGGTTTCTGAAACGCATATATCCTACGATGCGCTACAGTACCCAATCATATACTGGCAAAGACAAGATGGATATCATCTTACAATTAGGCAGGGGGACATAAACACAGGTAATGAAGCACAAAGGAAGACAGTATCTGCCATGGATTTTTATGCTTTTAGGAAAATGATACGAAACACAGGATCAAACCACTTACTCAGATGCAGACACCTGCTCCGTCAATTTCTGACAGACATGTACGCAAAAATGGAAAGAAGAAGATTGGCTTATATTAGACATAACCAAAGAAGACTTAGAGCTGACAGTTACATTCACCTAAGAGACTCTATGCTAAACGATGATGCACAGAACATCGGTCAATTAGTCATTCTTCCTTCTTACTGTACTGGAAGCCCTCGATACATGCATGAGTATGTCCAAGATGCTATGACCTATGTCAGACAACATGAAAGGCCAGATCTATTAAAACATTGACGTGCAATCCAAAATGGACGGATATCAAAGAAGCTCTCCTAGATGGACAAACAGCTCATGACAGACATGACGTTGTAGCTAGAGTGTTTGGGCTAAAAGTGAAACTACTGCTCAACTTGCTAACCAATGGAAAAACTTTTGGCGATGCCCAATTTTTCCTTTACTTAATTAAATGGCAAAAACGAGGTCTGCCTCATTGTCATCTTCTTCTATGGCTGGTAGAAAAAATACGCTCATTTCAGGTCAACTCAATAATATCTGCAGAAATTCCGGATAAAGAGGAAGACCCAACTCTGTACAGCATCGTTACCAAGCAAATGGTACATGGACCATGTGGCAACCTCAATCGCCTTTTTTCCTGTATGAAAGACAGAAAATGCACCAAACAATACCCGTGAGCACTAATTCATGGCACTTTGACTGCTGATGATGGATATCCGCAGTATAGAAAGCGAATGCTAGGGATGGGAGGACATTTTGCAATAATTCAACACGTTGGTAAAGAAATAGAAATTGACAACAGATGGATTGTGCCATACTGCTCTTTTCTATCGAAAATTTTCAACACCCATCTCAATGTGGAATATTGTCATTTGGTTAAATCCATAAAATACATTTGCAAATACATTCACAAAGGTAGTGATCAAGCAGCTTTTGTTATAGAAAATAACAGGGATGAAATTACTACTTTTCAAACTGGTAGATTTATTTCCAGCAATATGGCTGTTTGGAGGATTTTAAGTTTGCCAGTTTATCAGAGACATCCTGCAGTAACACACCTTAGTGTACATCTGGAAAATGGACAGCGAGTATACTTCAATGAGGAGAACATCAAACAACGCGCATAGGAACCACCAAGGACTACTTTAACAGAATTTTTTAAAGCATGCCAAAACGATGAGTTTGCTCAAACTCTACTATATCATCAAATGCCTACTTACTACACATGGACAGCACAGAAAAGGTGGCAATCTAGAAGACATGAAAAAGTGGTTGAAAACTGGCCTCTCATACGTGCATCAGATGCCCTGGGAAGAGTAAACACCATTCATCCAACAAACATAGAATGTTTTCACTTGCGCATTTTACTACACAAAATTACGGGACCTACTTCGTTTCAACAACTTCGGACTGTCGACGGAATCGTTTGCTCAACATTTAAGGAGGCATGTCTCAAACGAGGATTACTAGAAGATGACAGACAGTGGCACAACACTTCTCAGGAAGCTTCTGTTTCAGATTCACCTTCTCCGCTGCGTAATCTGTTTGCCGTTATTCTTATTAGCTGCAATCCTTCTGAGCCTAAACAATTATGGCTAGATCATACAGAAAGCATGAGTGATGATGTACGCAAACAATTGAATCAACTTCAACCACAGATCTTTTTACATTTCACAGCCGAAATTTTCAACAAAGCTTTGATTATGTTAGAAGACAAGGTCATTAACATTTCTGGTAAGACACTAGAGCAACTCGAATTCACATCGCCATGCAAAGATTTAGACCTGCTTCGACAGACAGAATTGCTACGAGAAACCAACTATGACATGGCAAAGTTAGATAGATTTGTTAGCAGCACAGAACCAAACTTTACATTTGATCAGAACTGGTAAACGGTGGAACTGGTAAAACTTTCTTGCTCAATCTTTTGCTTGCTAAAATCAGATCTAACCGACAAGTTGCACTAGCAATCGCATCTTCAGGTATAGCCGCTATGTTGCTGGAAGGTGGAAGAACGTCTCATTCCATGTTTAAACTACCATTATATATAGGACGCCTGGAGACTCCTGTTTGCAACATCCGTAAAGGTACTGGATTGGCTCAATTGTTACAGACCACAAAATTATTTGTTTGGGATGAATGCACAATGGCACATAAAACAACATTGGAAGCTCTGGATTGCACACTTAAAGACCTTTATAACAGTGAACAAACTTATGGGTGGTGTATGTGTACTTCTTACTGGCGATTTTCGTCAAACCCTACCGGTCATACCTAGAGAAACTCCAGCTGATGAACTCAAAGCTTGCTTAAAGGATTCTTATATACGGCACTGTGTGGAAGTTTGTAAACTAACAACAAACATGAGAATGCATCTGGGAGGAGATGACGCTTTTGGGGAGTTTTCTGCACAACTTTTAAAGATCGGTGAGGGAAAGCTACCAGTTAACAATGGGCTAATCCCTCTTCCTGATAATTGCGAATTTATTGTAGACACAGAAGACAATTTACTACAAAAAGTGTACCCAAATATTCACAAAAACTATCTTCAGCACCAATGGGTGAAAGAAAGAGTAATTCTGGCACCTAAAAATGACACTGTTGACTACATTAATCAACTACTTCTTGAAAAAATTCTTGGGACTATGACTTCATTCTTCAGCATAGACTGTGTTGTTGAAGAGAATGACTCTGTCAATTATCCTACAAAATTCTTGAACTCTTTACAGCCTGCCAGTATGCCTGCTCATAATCTTCAACTATGCGTTGGTGCCCCAATTATGCTTCTTCGAAATTTGGATTTACCTAGACTTTGTAATGGAACAAAATTGATCATCGAAAATCTATCCCCAAATCTTATTTGTGCTACTGTGCTTACCGGAGCTGTGATAAGTGAAAAGTTTTTATCCTTAGAATACCACTAATTCCGACAAATGGGCCGTTTTAATTTAAACATATTCAGTTTCCTGTTAGACTGTCATTTGCTTTGACTATCAACAAATCCCAAGGTCGAACACTAAAAACTGTCGGCATTCACCTCCTTACACCTTGCTTTTCTCATGGACAGTTGTCTGTTGCGCTATCTCGAGTAGGCAGTAAAATGGCCTATACATTCTTTCGCCATTCGGTCAAACAAAGAACATTGCGCGAGCAGAAGTGCAAACATAGCGCAAACAGAAGCGCTTCAGCAATACACTAGCAGTATGCTCGGAAAATTTTCAAGTATATTTTCCTCAGCAACAGTAACTTTTCATTGTTATTATTCATGATATTTTGGTTTTTCATTTTGTATATCATGTTTGTATCAATTCATATTTTTTGCAATCATTGTGGTAGAACAGACTACATTTAACAATTGCTTGCTAATTATTTCACGTTTAAACACCTTTACTGATGTCTTATTTTTTCTGTAAATTGTTTGGATTGGCACAAACTGCCTTGCTCATGAAATGTTTTGGAAAATTTATATTTCCATTGTCATGTAATAAACTTCAACAATAAAACTCTGGAGATATTAAACATTGTATACGTGTTCGCTGGTCTATATGCCTACTGGGAAACCCACCACCTTAAAAAAATGGGTAATGCGCCATTTATCTACCTCTTGGGTAGTGTAGAAATGACGTGTCCACAAATATTACAAAACTTTTATTTCATTCATGGTTTTTACGTTAGTTCTTTGAATTTAGATAACTTCTTCAATCATTTCCATTTAAAGAAGTTCTCTCTGTTTGTATGAATATTAAAAAATTTTTTTAATGTTTTTTTAACTCTTTGTTTTAACATATTTTAACTCCAATTTTATCACTTTTCTGTTTGTGAACACTTTTTTATTATAACGGATTGAAAAACAAATAAAACAAAGTTCTAATTGTGAAGGAAAACGGTAATAGGGAAAGGAAAAGATTAATACAACAAAAGAACATTATGAGCAAGGTTGACTCCGAAGCATGTTAGATAAAAATTCAAATATGCAAAAAGTGATTTCTAATCACTGAGACAACATCTATGTGCTGCGTATGAAGATTCATAAAGCTACCATAAAATGTATACATTCTTGGTAGTTTATATGCCTACTGGGGAACCTGCCACCTTAAAAAATGGGTAATGCGCTATTTGTCTACCTCCTGGGTGGTGTGGAAATGACTTATGTACAAAAATCTTAAAAAAATATCGTTTCTCGAGCAACGCCGGGTAGTACAGCTAGCAAGATTACATGGAAATGGATCTGAGATCAAAGTGCTTTCCCATGTTTAAATAATATTACAGCTAATAGAACAGGTTTGTATATTGAAAGCTTCATTCATTTGATTGAAAACACATGTTTTTTTAAAAAGCCTTCACTTTGTTCTTCGGTTTACAGCATGTTAGCTTCAACTTCAGAAACCAGAATTATAAACATATAAGTGTAGTGCTTTCACCACTATATTAGAGTAATGGAAACATCCTTCATGATTGAGGGTGAGTGTAAGTCATAGAAATATCCTAATTTAACTCAAGTAAAACATTTTGGCTGTAAATCAGATCAGGCACTTTTACACCTAATTATTTTGAAATTGTTTTTTCAGTACCTCTGAGAACAAGCATAAATAACTCTTGCTGTGACTTTTGTGATGACATAAGATTGCTTGCACAAGCAGATTTTGACATACCAACTCACAAGATGGTGTATAGCGCATGGGGAACTTTTATTTTTAAACAAATCTGTAGTTGAATGACACTGATTTATGAGTTTGAGCTTGTTTTGTCTATGGGAAATAGTCCTTGCCTTTAGCATGTGGAAAAATGTGTACTTTGTGATCTCCATAGCTATGAAGATACACTGCAACAGCGGCATCACAAAGAACTAATTACAATGAGTGATGTCACTCATTTTTTTTGTTTGAGTTTTTTGCTTTTACCAACGCAAATGCTATAGTGCCTGATTACTTGTATCAAGAGATTTTGAGACACTCACACAGCAATGAAATTGCTAATAAGAAAGGAACCTGGAAAACAAAAACATAGCAAACAAGTAGTTAAAGCCAAATATTCTACATAATACATAATAATAATAGTAGTACAATACAACAATGGCTGTAATTCAGTGTTTTGAATAAAGTTAATAAATCTTCCTACATGAGACTTCATTGATAGGTCATACTTTGAAGTGGATCTTCAAATGTTTTGTCTTGCTATTACACCTCAGTGATAGTAGCATCATCTTAGTTGTAGACATAAACATTTATATAGACAATACAAACTATATTAGGTACTACCAGATCATAAACAAAATACGGCATTATAAATGAGTCAAGCGATAAGGTTAAATGATTCTGCCTGGCAACTTGTAGATAACAGTATGCATAGTTCCGTGTCTATGGTGAGCCATTTAAAGTTTAGTTAAAATATTAATTATTTTATTATCATTGTTATTACTATTAACTCTGCCTTCCTTATATTAATCACTGAGGTTTATTGAAGTAGTTTCAGCAGATTTTGTTTTAATACATTTTGGTTATAGGACTTTCAATTATTCACATATAACACCTGATTATAGAAATCTGCTTGAATCTACACTCAATTTTCATCCTCATGGTAACTGTTGTAGAAATATAGATAGTACCAAGGTCTAATATCAATTTAGTCTAGGATGTCGCTTTGTAGTTTAAGAGTGCAAATTGGGTACTCAAGCAATAGTAATTGCCATTTTAATATCATTCCAAACGAAAGGTGAATGAAAGAGACCAGTTGAGCAGAATCCAGGCTATTGGTCAATTGAACCTCTCAAGGTGGTGATGACAAACCGAAACTTTACCTCTGTAATAACTCTATTACAGAGTGAAGTTGTAAATGTAAACGATGATTAAAATTTGTGATCATCGGTGAGATCTGTCTGTTTTATTTATAATTGCACAGATGCTGGATCACTCGAGCTTCCTGTCTACACTCAAGGCTACACAACTGATGAGTTCCTTTATCAGCAGAACCTACCAGAGATGTCTCAGAACACTTTATGTTTCTGGATAAACCTCAGAGCTGATGATGATGGATTGAGTGCGGATCACCTCTTTACTATAAGCACAGCGAGTAAGTGGTATTACGTAAATGATTTATGGACCTATGGATTTCATTTGTGAAAATTTTTCACTGTTGCAGTTTATTAAAAACACTTGTAGTTGTGATAGAAGCTATCAAACAGTCAGGAGGTTATGGATTACAAAAATAAAGCTCAAACAGTGTGCACTTTTATTAAAAATCACACCCTAGATCTCAAACTTAAAATGATAATACCGTTCCCATATTTTGGTTTGTCTGTAGATTTGTACTTTCCATTCACCTGATATTGCATTCCGAATTGCCAAGTACATATTTTAACTGTTGACTGCAATATATTGCAGTATTTCACACGAGTGTATAATGTTATAAATAGGCTTTTTACATATTTCTAGTTCGTTTGATATTTGATATTTCAATGTGTTGCTTTTGTAATATTTACGGTTTGCAGAAACAAAATTTAAAATCCATTAACAGAAAACTTTGCTGAGTTTTAAAATGTTCCAAACATCATTCTGTCCAAAAAGATTTAAACAAAACAATGTCGACTTTTTCATTTCACTCCTCTTTTAATACACTTTATGAAAACAACAACTTTTTTGAATGCCATTTTTGAATTTTTTTGATGGTTTAAGTGAGCTTAGTTTGAGTGTCTAGCTGTTCTGAACCCTTTGAATTCTGACGACCGGTTTTTCGGCATTGCTTACGATGTGTCAGACACCCTAACGACTGGAATATTGGCATCTATACAGCTCTGTTTATAAATGCGGTTTCTAAGCGACAGCATCAACCCATCCAACTACTTCTTGCACAGAGTGTTTTGCCTGACATTTTACTTCCACTTTTAATAGTTTGCAAATACATTTATGCACTTCCTTTATTATAATAGCTGTTTTTTAAATTGTATCACGTGAAAAAATTGATATGACTTGTTTGTTGGTATGCCATAGATCATCGGGTAGCAAATGGAGAATTGTATGACACTAACCAACATTTTGCAGGTCATTTTGAGTCATAAAATGAAGATGATCCCTGACCGCAACTATACATACATTACATAGGAAGGATTGAAAAATAGAGTGCATTCCTTCGATTAAACGCTTCTTTAACATTCTTAGATCGTCATGGAACTATAAGAGCAAATAATCAGTAGAAAAGTTTTCACAAAATGGTACTAATAATGACACAGTTGCTTTAGTAACAATTAATTCTTTTGCAGTTGCTGTTCGTATTACAGTCTGTTTTTCAAGTCAAAAGCTTTACAGGTTTTTTAAGCTTAGAAAGCAACTCTATAACTGTATCAGGTTAATAGTAGTTCTTTGGTTGATGCAGTATTGATACTTGGCAGTATATGAAAAACGGTTTAGCAATTACGATAGAATCTGTACTACCATTTTGAGATGAAAACTTGTGCTTAGCGCATTTAGCATGCGGGCCATGTTACTTGGCTAAAGATTTTCTCTTTACTTGTTCAAAAAATGTTCTAAATAGCAATGCAAAAAAAGTTTTGCTCAGATAAAAAATTTGTTTGACGGTAATATCGACTAGCACAGCAGTTCAGAAAAAGAGTCGTAGTCAGAAAAAATATGGATGGTGTTGAACAGCTAGAAGAAAAAGAATTGAGTCGCAATGAAAGCAACAATTAAGCTTAATAATTTGAAGTTTTACAGCATATTATTTAATAACATATTTGCCATTATCTAAACACCTTTCGATGACTCGACACTTATATCGTATTTTCTATTGCACACAAAAGGTTAGTTTTGGCTGCAAACTGTAAAGAACATAAAAATGAGTGCAATGAGCCTTTATGTAATGTTGTTAAACATAGTTATGAAATAAAATACACCTTGAACTAAATAAAAAATAGAACATTGAAAGATCTAAAAAATTACAAAGTGGGCTATAGGATTACCATAGGTTAATTTGTGCAAGCAATAGATATCAACTGGTAGAGATATTTCTTAACTTCCCAATGTATATTTATTCAGAGTTCTATGATAAGTTATATGAGTTCTACGAGGTTAGTTATAGCAGAATTTTCACATTTAGAAGGGTTAATGTTGTCCCAGCTAAAAGAGAGTGCAAAATATAGGCAACGCTCACTTAGCTCGTTATAGGGTTTAATTTGTCTTCTCAAAATTCTGACGAGTTATTATGGGGAAGGTCTGAAAAAATAGAGCACCATGGCACTCAAATAGAGGTTTTATGATAAATGGAATTGCTACCTATCACATAACCTTGTTGCTTACCGTCCATTGATCAGCATTTATAATGATAATATTTACTAACATTTCATGGTTGTGGTAGTTGAGGGAGTAGACACAACTAACAGTGTTTCACTCAATATTCATCAACTTAAGCATTACCGCTTCCTTATTCTACATCTGTACAGTCACTTAGAAAAACATTGGAACACTTTCATAAGGTAAATAGCTTTCTTGACTTCTTGTTTAACATATAGTACAATACAGTTGATATTTTTGTAATTACTAAGTATAACGACAATTTGAATTTAGCAATGTATTTTGGGCCTGCCGACATTGAAATACTAAAAACTTTGTATTGCAGTAAGTTAAAAAAAATATATTTGCTCCTTTATCAGTTCTACTTTATTCTAAAGGTACATTAGTAAACCTTATATTATCTTTCGGTTTTAGCAACATATAATGCCTACATTATGGGATTCGACGAAGGTGTTTTTATATCTTATGGGGATGCATTTTATGTAATTGCTTCAAGCCTAGCAGATGTTATCCATCTTTTCACCGGTTGGCACAAGCATTGCTTTACTTTTATTAGCGGAGAATTTCTAAAGGTAGGTGTGGACAACTCTTATTGATTGACTGTTATATTGACGTTTTAAAATTGATAAAGTTTTTGTGGTTATTATTAGATTTTAGTCTCTATAAATTTTTGTATTTATTTAAATAAAATTTTCACTCAGCTTATTATGCAAGCTGAAATAAATATAGAATAAGTGTTTGCGTTCAATTAACTCAAATAAATTTATTCATTAAAGGTTAACTGAAACATTTGCTCATTCAAAGTTTTGTGAATTCATCATGGAATTAGTCACACACAAAATTCATGTCCATCAGGTGAATCGTTGCAGAAAACAACTGTACTTTTTAAGTATTTGTGAAAACATTCTGCAGTTTTTATAGAAAAAACAAAACAGCAGTTTTTATCATATCTTCAAAAAGGAAAAACTCTAGATTTGGAAGTTTATCATTTTTAAAAACTGATTTCGGATGGAAGTATTTTTAGCTGTGGCTTATTCATAGCAACATTTACCTCTATGTATATAACCCCTTATTTAATAGAACCTTCTTGAAGTATTTTCTAGAATTAATACAGCTTTTAAATTTAGGTACCATACAATGAACCCATTTCCTTTTGCTTTTCTTCTATTTTTCAATGCATTAAAAACATTGCAGCACAAAATAGGTGGGAGTAATACACCCAGTACATGTAAATCTAATGTACGTGTATTTTAGTGGTATGTTGAAACAAACACACCTGGTGACCTTGAACTGCTTGGTAATGTTTCCATTTCATCATACAATCTTCCCTCAGGAGGAGCCTTGATACTTATGCAAGAACAAGATGGACACTGTAAGAGTTTGTTGCGTTGACATGTAATATATCAATCAAACATTTTGATTCTTTGTTCAATTTATTTTTGAGACCATTGAGATGCGAATATTAATTATATAAACTGGTAGATTAGCTGTACAGTTAAATTTAGTCCTAATATTTTTGCTATGAACCTGCTAGTTCTATGTTAACAGTATTATAAACATCGCTATACTTTTCATAATTATAAAACATTATTACAAGTATTTACAAGTTGTTGATGAAAATAATAATTTTAATCCCAAGTGGTAATAATTTCATATTCAAGTGATGATTAATTATTTTAATGATTTTATCTGCTTCATGTTCATATATAAAAGGCAATGAGATTGAGTTTTAAAAAAACTGAGTGTATGCTAAAGCAGTAGCGAGAGCATGAGAGTGTATATTTAAGTATCATATTGAGTTACTATAAAACGACCATAATAACAGTAGTCATTGCCTCTCTAGTCTGTTGGATAGAAAATATTCCTGGTTCCATCAACTTTTCTTGTACTGCAGCTCCTATTCTTATTACATATATGGACATTCTCTACTAACGGCCTTGAAATATGTTTTGGTGCAGTCACTTCTCTGGACATAAACCAACTTGCGGTAGGAAAGATTGCTTGGGTCAACATGTGGGACTATGCTATGTGTGACGAGGAGATCAATATGTTGAGATGTAGAGATGAAGGAAATGTTGTCAACTGGAACACTTTGTCTCAACAAGGTTCCTCTCCCATCCATTATGAGACATTTAAATGCCAAGGTGAATTATTTTACTCGATATGTGAGAACAGTGAAATAAGCTACATGCAAGAGAGCACAACTCTTGTGAAGAACAGTACATTTTAGCTTAAGCAGATTACTGAATCAAAAGAATATATAACAGACACTTTTATGTGCATTTTCATTATTTATTTTGTAGTTCTTATATAAAGATTGAGAATATAGTTATTGCTTAGTACTCACTTTTACATGGTTAAGTTAACTTCTGACTCATTCTTTATTCTCTTCTAATTCATATTGTTATCATCTATATTCTTTTTATCATACTCTCTAACAAAGGGAAATAAACATTTCAACTAGTTTTATACATGGAGAGGTGCGATGCATGCTGATAAGTTCACCCCATCAACATGTAGTTGTAAATACACTTTAATAAAAAATTCTCAGCAACTTAACATTGTGATATCAACTGATATCTGGTTGTTTATTAGTTTAACTCATTCAATGGTAAAGTCACACCTCAACATACAAACTTAATGCTTTCCCGAAATAAGCTCATATGGTAATTTTCTTGTAACTCTAAGCATAATTTCCTATATAAAATAACTAAATACAAATCAGTCCATTCTTATTCTTTCAAAAATCTTACTTAAAACCAGTAGATTACAATGGAAAACATGTTTTTATTTGTTGCAACTTGTTACATACATTCACAAAGTAACAAATACTTATCTAGTGGTTGTGATCTGCAATACAATTTAACATTACAATGTACAGTACCGTATAAAGTTCTTACCTTTGAGACTGTTGAAGTAGCTAATGGCGGTCTGTGAGAGACTTGATGGCTCGACTTGATGTTTTTTGTTTTGCTTTCACTATCTGCAGTATTTTAATTTGTCTTTTTAAAAATTTTTAAAACTGAACTGACAACAGAGACTGAGCGATGCTGTCCTTAAAAGCAGCCTCTAGCAAGCTCGGCCACTTTGCAGTCGTGTCAGGAACCGTCTTGTATCTTCGTATTTCAAATTTGTCTCCAATCTCAAAGCAAGAACTTGGTCAACATTTTGCTGTTGTCTCAAATTTCTTGTATGTTGAGGCACGCGTATGTTGAAGTATGACTGTATTATCTTTGTTTATGAAATAATGGCAGTTTAATTTTATCATACAACCTTTTGAAAACAATTAGAGAGCAGGTAAAGTAATCCATAGAAGCTTCTAGAGGTTGTTGAGAGTTTTAAAGTATTAGAATTACTTTTTAGGTTATTTTGAGCTGATGAAATTTAAGTGTCTTTTTCTAGGACACAGACTATTCTAGTTTTTTTGAATAAAGTTGAGGGTTACCTGCTATCGAATTTTATAACACGTTTAAAAATGTTCTCAAAGAAGTTTGATTACTAAGCAGTTACAGAAAAGGATATTGCTTTTTATGAAGTTTGTTAAAACTGTTTACTAGAAGCTAGTAACATACTGCTACAAAAGCTATAATTACCAACAATTCCAAGTTCTCAAGTTTTGACTAGATAATTCACAGGAGAGATGGAGATCTTGAAGACTAAGTATGTTACTAACAAAAAACAGGAAATAACTATGTGTAAGATCTCAGGAGCATCTCTGAATGGAGCCATGAATATCAACTCGGAGACAGTAGACACTCCTGCTAGATGCGCCCTTCTTTGTACCAGATCTGACAGCTGTTTGTCTGTTAACTACCAACATTCTTCTGGCATGTGTACACTGAATGATGATATAGATCAGGGTAATGAAGTGGACTTTGTTACTAACCTTGGTTCTGATTATGTGCATTTTACTTCAAGGGAATGTGTAGATGTTTGAGACTACAACATACATATTTCTGGAATTATTTCAATGTCTAGACGGGTTGCGTGAACTGATTGATTTTTTGAGTGAATGTTTTTTGAGATTGAGCAGTGTGGCATTTAAGAATAACTAAAACATTGTTTACTCTAAATAACCTTTTTATGTAGGTGTTGTATAACATTGCTTGTTTGGTTTGTTTCAAGCTTTGTGAATCTTTGTGTTATATAATGACTGCCTCTATTTTTATTGCCAAATAAACAAGGAAATTGTTTCAACACCTGCCGCTGGTTAATAATTATGAAGACTTGTCAGAATATTTAACACTGTAATAATTGCTACTAATATGACAAAAAACTAGAACATTGAAAAAGTAAACTATGTAGGTCATCATATTGTTCCTGAACAAATGTGTTGATCATTGACACCTAACAAAAAGACTCACATGGCATCTCATTAGTTGGAAAGCTGTTCTCACTTTTTTATTGCTATTATTACTTATTTCTACCATTCTTGTTTGCAGATTTCAATAGAAATGTACAAATGTTCCGTCTCCATGTCCTATTGGCTGTGACTTTGCCATTAGTCAAATAAGTTTAGGTTCTATTCAGCGCTGATTAGTTGATAAAATTCTTGGTTAGTTTAGTTTTTTCAGTTTTGCTGCACCTGTTGACACATGCCATATTTTCATAGTCAATGATAGAGACAACTCATAAAAGTAATACACATGCTGCAAGCAAAAGTGTATTTTAAGTGTGTAAAACCATAAAGGCCTTGAGGTAGCAAACAGTTATAGAGCACTAGACATAAAGAAGGCTTAAAAACACAGATTGTTCACCATAAACTATGATTTAAGCATATAGGAAACAGTGATTAATACACATAAAAAACATGTAGTTAGACACGAGTACACATGACATCATTGAAAAAAATTTATAAGTTATTTTCACCAAACTTATACATGTAAGCAGTAATCGGCACTGTAAGACCTGTTTTACTTGAACCTAAGAACTAGACATATGAAGTGCTGCTAACTTTAGTCTAAGATGATGATCAAAGGAGGGTTTCTAATAGTTCTACTGTTTACTTGTACATTAAACTTAACAGGTATTTTTAGCTCACAACAGCTTTTTGCTAATCTAAATTAAAGTTAAAAATCTTAATCAGTCACTTAAATGTCACTACTTATTTTGTAAGAATAAAAAACTCTCACCAAAGTATGCTAAGTTATCTTATGAATGTTTATAAATTTATACTGCTTTTTTGTCAAGTTGGAAGGTTTGATGTACCTACATGTACAAACTGAGATACCGAGTTCCCACAAGGTATACATCTGGCTGCCATTGCAGGCTTCTGTGTGATAAAGTGACTTTGCCTTTATTGATTTTCCTCTCTGAACATCTAATGTTTAACTAGTAACTTTTGCTATGAGGCACGTTTCTAAAGTAGAAATGATATCCATTCAAAGCTATGCTGGAAATAATTTGTTCGAGTTTACAAACAGAACGAAAATAGAAGTAACTTAATTGGTTCAATCTTTAGTACCGACGACACTTAGTAAATGAACTAAAAAATTATTACAAATTAGCAGAAGCTACAAAACATCATTATATTGTTTCAAGGCACCATGATCCGATTTGCAGAAGCTTCATAACTTGTTGATACTACAAGGCACTGTAAGTCAACCATTCTCTGTAAGATAGAACACTTAACAAAAAAACTCAACTTAAACGAAAACTTAACAACATTTACCGTAAAATATTTAATCCACATCTATAGTGGATCTAAAGCAGATGAAATTTTCTATTAACTAGTCAAATTGCTTGGGTGATAAAATAATAACACAATGAATTTGAGTAACTTAGCTGATCCGCCACTCATACTAGTAAAGCTGGTCGTTCCTAAATTCGGAGGTTCCAAGATTAAATGCAATACATTACAAATTTTCAATGCTACACGTAGAATCTAATTGATAAAATTTGTCACAAAGATGAAAACAAAAAGACTAACAAAAAAATAAACAGACACTGAGATACATGAATATCAATAGTATAATCAATGCGCAGTCACATACATACGCATATGTATATATATATATATATATATATTCCTATATATAATCGTATATATATATTTGCATATATATATTTGTATATATATAGATATATTCGTATATATATGTATTTGTATATATATATATAAAAGTTATATTTATACACATTAGTAAAAAGAGTGCTCAATGTTTTGAGTAAAAACAGGGCTGATATAAAACTATGTGTACTAAAAAACTACAAGTTTTGTTAAAACATTCTATTACTTAAAGTTTCGTGCGTTAGGCTTGCACTCTTCAGATAAAATTTTATCTGAAGAGTGCAATCCTAACGCACGAAAATTTAAGTAATAAAATGTTTTAACAAAACTTGCAGTTTTTTAGTACACATAGTTTTATATATATAGATATATACATAAAAAAATTGTTTCCTCACCCCGCATACCCCGTATGGGTGGTAAATTCTGCTCTAACTCGGGTCTCCTACCAGAGACCTGGGAGTTTGAGCACTCGCCTCAAGATCTTAGCTGTTCCCAATAGCGCACTTTTCTGCAACTCACCTGAGTTGATTGCTGCTGGTATTTGGGCAAGCCACATTTTATGCGCCGGTGTTATTGCGCCCAGTGCCCCAATGACTACTGGGATTACAGTTGTTCTTACATCCCAGCATTTTTCAATTTCTTCTCCAAGAGGGAGATATTTCTTTACCTTTTCTTTTTCTTTGCTGGCTATATTGTAGTCATTGGGTACTGCTATATCTATTATAGTGGCCCTCTTGTTCTCCTTGTCCACCACCACTATATCTGGTTGGTTTGTTAGGACATGCTTGTCAGTTTGGATGTAGAAGTCCCAGAGAATCTTAGCCCGGTCATTTTCATTTACCTTACCAGGAGCTTCCCACCAGTGTTGTGGTTTATTAAGGCCATACTCATCACATAGACTTCTATACACAACACCTGCGACATGATTATGCCGCTCAGTGTATGCATTCCCTGCTAGCTGCTTGCATCCACTGATGATGTGTTGGATGGTCTCAGGTGCATCTTTGCACAGTCTGCATCTAGGATCATCTCTAGTGTGATAGATTTTTGTTTGGAGTTGCCTTGTTGGGAGCACTTGTTCCTGGGCTGCCATGATTAGCGACTCTGTATTGGCCGTTAGGTTTCCTTTGTTCAGCCACATATATGTCTGGTGAAGATCGCCAACCTTAGATATTTGTTGGTGGTAAGCCCCATAAAGAGGTTTCGTGTGCCAGTCAATTTCCTCCTCATCAGGGCGTAGGTCCGTTGTAAGAGCAGCCGATTGAAATTCAGCTAGCAACTTATCTGAGATGGCCATGGAGGCTGCATATGCTTTGATGCTTTGCTCCTCTTCTTTCACTGTCTGCTGTACACTTTTGAGTCCCCTACCGCCATCTTTCCTGTCAAGATACAATCTAGTAGTATCAGATTTTGGGTGGAGTGCTCCATGCATGGTCAGAAGTTTACGAATTGCTATATCTGTTTCTTTGATGGCTTCCTCAGTCCACTTTATTATGCCTGCTGGATATCTTATTGCTGGCAGTGCGTAGGTATTTATTGCCATGACTTGGTTCTTGGCATTGAGCTGGCTCCGTAAGACCTGCCGAATGCGTTTCTTGTATTCGGTAATGGCTTTGTGACGTACCTCGGCTTCGTGGTTGATGTTGCTTTGCATAATCCCCAAGTACTTGTACCCTTCTTCTATATCTTTGATGGTACCATTTGGCATTCTTAGGCCATCTGTGAGCATAGAATGGCCTTTCTTAAGAATTAGCCTTCCACATTTCTCAATACCGAATGTCATTTCTCATGTATATATATATATATATATATATATATATATATATATATATATATATATATATATATATATATATATACTCATGCTACAGACAGTACTGTTTTGGCTATTGAAGCCTCATCAGTGCAGCTCAGAACTTAGGCAAGGGACACAAATCCCATTACCAATGAGAGTTGACTTCCTGCCACGAAACAACTAAGTTGCCTCGCAGACTTTAAGAAAGTCAATGTTCTGGTACCAGAGTGCTCAAATCACAAAAGTGATGAGCTATATATATATAGATATATATATATATATATATATATACTATAGCGCACTTGACCCGCTGATTAAAGTACACTATTAATTGCGACGCAACATCTTTTATAAGCAGCCACCGAATTGTTGCCCAGTTTATGTTGAGCCTTGGTGGAGATAAGTTATTACTGACACTTTATCTAGTAAACTGGTTTGAAGAAACTAATAGGCATGTTTAACATTATTCTCTTTTATCCTTTTGCTTTTGATAGCAGTAGTATCTTTCCATGTTAGCAGTATCTCTTGTTGCATTTTATGTAAAACAATATAAAAAAATTATATGAGGAAACTGATCATTTTATGGTATATTTGCGGGACAGCTGCTTTTTTACTGAGAAGAAAGGTACTAAAGTGAGTAGGAACCAACTTATTGGGGGTAAAAAGCTTTTTATTGATAAAACAATTGTTAGAAATGCTCAACTGCCAAAAAGCTGTACTTTTGTATCCAGTTTAGAAATAATATGGTGCTTTTTTCAGGTTTTTGAATGTGGGGTTATGTGTTTATATGGTTGGTAAAAAAATGATCATGTTCCATTTTGTGAAGTGAAAAAATTGTATACCAGGGTAATCGTATTTTGAGAGTGCACTGTAAAAGAAAATTGATTTTTCCCTGGTATTTTTGCAGGACAGCTGCTTTTGTACCGACATGAAAGCCATGAGTGTTAGCAGTGATCAACTTATAGTAAGTCAAAGATTTCTCATTGATAAACCGATGTTAAAAATGCCTAACCGCTAAATGACTTTATAATCTAATTTAGCTGCGTACTGTTGCTGCTAGTTTAGAGATAACACGGTCTTCTTTTGCTTTCAGACTTTTTGAATTTATGGGGTTATGTGTTTGTTGTACACAATAGGCATTCTGATTAAATTATAATACTACTCATAATTTCAGAAGACTAGTAGTTTTTGTCTTAATAGGAATATACGAGGGTAGACAACGACTAAATCAGGTATATTAATAGTGAATAAGAGCGTGCATATGAAAAGGTGAGGCACGAGATCTTTATAAATATTTTATTGCTTTAGGGCTGTGATTAACTTTTTCAGTGTGTTTTACAATTGTTTCATTGAATTCTCTTGCCAGACATAAATAGAGAACTTACGGTGTTTAATGAATGAATGAATGAGAGTAGATTGTTACTAATACACACATTGTTGCTGTATCACTGCTCTCACTACTATACTAGTACTATGAGCCAAATAACATTGTTCCTTAATTGGGCAAACAAAACTTCTTTAATAAATCTGTGTCTGCAAATCCACCCATACTTTAACAGAGAAATGCTGAAAAACTAATAAACCATACATTGTGATTCATACAGCCATCTTCAATTATAAATACAATAAATTTTAAACAGTTTGGTTTGTCGCAAGCATAGACTTATCTATTTTAACTAAATAATCAACAATAATAGTATGAAAAGCAGGAGAAACTTAACAACAGTTAATATATTCATATGATAGAAAGTGAGGCACAATGTTGAGAAACTGTGCCTCATATTCCTAGTAAGCAATTGGTTAACTGGAAATATTAATTTGACAGGAAATGAGGCACAAAGTAAAGAAATTGGCTCACTAATATTTTTACAAATGCAACTTTATTGAGCCTATCGAAGCTGGCTGCGCTGTGTAGAAGACGTATGTATATGCTATATGGCACTAAAACTAATATAATATTTGCCACTGATGTCTATGATATTCGAAACTAAAACGGTGAATCACAAAAATATATAGTTAAATTTTAAAAATATAATTTTTTCTTTGTCCGTGTGTCAAAAGGTGTATATTTTCAAACTAAAAATTTTACCCACCTCATCATCTACATCAAGTTGCGTGATATATTCAAAATTAAAATTTTACTTTCCTCATCAGATGTTTGAGAAGTGTGTAAATTCATATATTCACATTTGTCTCTCCCTGATCTGATGAACAGATCTAAATAACACATAAATGAAAAAAAACTACTATCTCACATGTGGTTTAGTTAGCTGTAAATAACAAAAGCTTAAATAAAATCTCTCCCTCCCTGATGGCTAACTGTGGCTTCCACTGACACAGATCTAATATGTAGGTTTTGCTTGCCTTGTGTAAACCATACTGTTTGGTTGTCATTTTCTGTTCACATAATTCCACGACCAAACACGAATGAAGCAATTGTTTGGGGATTTATGATAAATACATATGTGCACACAACTCCCGAATAATTATCCATCAACGGCTGTGACCAAACCCTTGTACCGAAATCTCATCAACAAACTTAACCATTTTGGTGTAGAGTCGTTTAAGTATAATAATGATACAAAACACATACAAACCTATTTAAATATTTTATTAAGTCTTTGAAAAGTTTTTGCAATATCCTAAAACTACCCCATCTGATCGGATTATACATAAATAGACAGATTAATTAGGCCTAAAATCAAAATAAAAACTTGACAAGCCTATTTTATTCAAAATTAAGACCGGCCAACGAAACGCCGCTAAGGCTGTGTGATAGAGAGTAGAACCATTAAGTTGTGCGCATTTCACAAGAAAAAAACGTGCACATTTCACCAGTCTATGATATTGTCCAATTGCCGAAGGTTTTATGTAATTAACGTAAAAGTACTGAAAAGTATTGTTTTATTTTAAAAAGAATTATTTCTTTTTGCCGATTCTACCAGACTCTGACATTTTGGACACTTATAATGAGTACTTTGGTATTCCAACTGATGTCCAAAGCAGGGAAAGTAAAGGAAATGACGATGATATTTTTTGAACAATTTTTATACGATTATTACAATATTTAATTGTAAGAATAGTTATTCGATTTTATGAGATTATTATAATATTTAGTTGTAAAAATAATCATTCAAATTTATAAGATTGAAGTATATAGTGACAATGCAATATGTTAATGTTATTATTTGTCTAAAGATTTTGTTGATGATACTGCGGCTGTGCCCAATATCGCGGTACCCAATATCACGGTACTGCCAAGCCGTTTTTAATATCTGTAAAATTAAGTAATAGGCCTACATTTTCTTATAGATATACATCTATTTCTATGACAACCAGCTGAAATCTGTTAGATTTTCAATTCAGCATAATTCTTTAGATATAAATACAGAAATCTGGATAAATATCACAACTACTTGATATTGGTTGCTATGACCAATGTTATACAGCCCCCATAGCCTGTGTATATTACACAGCAACTTGCCATTTTACTCCTAATATTGCATTTCTCCTGTTGCAGGGCAGAGATATAAACATATAATCTCTTTCTTTCATTATTGCTGTTTGTTGTACATAATAACACCCAGTACATTACAGCTACCATTGCAGCTACCATTGCAGCTACCATTGCAGCTACCATTGCAGCTACCATTGCAGTTCTCCTATTGCACTGCACTGCCATTTAACTGCTAATATTACATTTCTCAACCAGCAGTACCCTTTTGTCCATTATCACTTTGGTCGTAAGCTATATGACATGAGAACTTCTAGTCTAACAGAAATAATTATGTCAGTTGAAACAACTCAGGTTTATTACCCCATTGGTAGTATAACAAATTAGATAAAATCGTTTTTAATTGCGTTCACCATAGTTCATTTATTTAGTTTTTGTACATAATTTAGTATGTACATGTATATTTACTTTTTTAAATTTACCTAATTTCAATTTTTATATTTCGACACATTTTAATTATTTTAAAACAAAAAGCCATGAAATATATATTTTATTATTCTGATAATATATATTATATTACTTTAAGACAAATCTTAAGTTAGTCAGCAACGTTTGCTTTCTTTATAATCAGAATTACGCTGCGTAAGGGGCTCTGACATTTGCTTGGAATCAATTGCTTTGCGCTTCTCAAGAATTGATGTCAAATATTTGCTGCCGGTTTAAATCAAAGCATTAATACCGGTGAACAGTTAACAACTCTCAATAGATCTGTAACCTGGATTGTAATAATTACCAGAGTGTTGAAATATTCTATTGTTAGATCAAAGAGTTTTCGGTCGCTTATGATGTCATGTTGATAAAGGTTTACACTATTGATTTCAGTGTTTGTATTCTCTGGCTTAGACACACTGAGACCTCTATTATGTGTTCAATTTTTATAAACAGTTGGAATTATAATGATTTCTAACCATTAATTGATTGTCTTAGTTGTTTGTCATATATAATAGCCCTTATTGGTAATGCGCTTATAGCTTGGCTCTATTGATCACATATTTAACAAGGTGCCACTAACAGTGGGTGTAGATAATCCCTTGATGTTTGAGTATGATGTCTGATTAACTTGCTGCAAACAAAGGCTGTATGTGCTGTAGGAGCATTGCTGTGCATACAATGGTTTTGGGATCTTGGCTCGTCATGTTCAGCCTAGCGTCAAGAGAATCTCAGTGATAAGAGACATGACTAGTTCCAGACAGCAATTTAAAGATGTGGTTGCGTCAAATTTGAGTTGATCTTTAAAGAAAGCATTTTTTTTGTCTATCAGTTGATATTTTGTTTGTTGTGTTAGGCAATCTCATTGCCAAGATATTTGGAGAAGTTGGATGCCATTTCTGTCAGCGCGGTGGCCTGTTTTGGGACTTGATCCCAAAACTGTTGATTGCAGGTCAGGTGTTCTGAGCTGCTTGTCTGGTTATTAATGACAGCATGTGATATCACTTGTTTAACAACTATAATTAGTATTACATATGTAGTAAAATGTGTAACAGAGCTTAGGTGCGTAATTTAATTGACACTATTTAGAAACTGTGTTACCTCGCTATGGCATTAATACGACTGTGTTTTATTGACCAGAGATGAGCAAAGCGCCTTATTTTCATCCGGCATTCAAAAATCAATAAACTCTTTTTTGCAAAATGGGTAATAAATCATAGCTAGTACTGTTTGAGTTGATCATCGTCAGCACTGGATGTTGTTTGTTTGCTTCTAGCATGAAGATGAAAAGAGAGTTTCTAAAGCTAATGGTTTTTTTGGCGACATTCATTCTCGCAGGTAATTTTTTTTATTTGTTTGTTGATAACTTTTTGTATTGTGAAAATTTTTTCATGAAAACACTTGCACTTACAAAAAATTGTTGTGTTGAAAAATTTAAATACACTAATACAATAACTGAATTGCTATTAAAAATTAGACCTGGATAACAAGCACATATTTAGTAAACAAATAGTAAAGGCTAAAGTGTCTGAACACTGGTGAGAAACCACAGTGTTTGTAATTTAGTGTTTTGAATCATGTTGATAAATATCCGTATTTGTGATTGTAGTGATGAGGTCATACTTTCAAGGGATTCCTAAAATGCTTGTTTTTGCTATTAAACCACAGTGATATTACCAACTTCTGAGTTGAAGATACCAACATTTATATAAACAATACAGAAGATAATAAGTACTACAAGATCATAAATAAAATATGGTGTATTTTTGGAAACAGTTTTAAAGGTTTGCAGCCAATTTTAAATGCAATCTCTATAAAGCTGTTCCTACCAGCCGTATCCTAAAATTAATACTACAGAAATTTTAAGAATTTTTATCAATATATCCTAAATTCATAATCATAGAAACTGTAAATGTGGTCTTTGAGTTGACGCTCACATATTGTCATGTACCCAATTCATTATAAAACTACTGTGATTTGTCTACAATTGTTAATTGTATACTTTTGGAATGAGCATGCCGTATGCGGTGGATGGTGTCCCCTTACATTTAGCCAAGCCAAACCGATGTACAGCCGAGTCAAGCATAGCCAAGCCAGAGCCGTACTGACTGAAGACCGAGCCGAGCTGGACCGAGCCGAGCCGGGCCGAGCCGTGCTGGGTCTAACCAAGCAGAACAGGGGCGAAGTTTAGCAGCTACATAAGCCCGAAAATTTGTCTAGCAGAGCTGTTCTGGGTCTTTTCATTGCTTGTCACTTAATTCATTTCTTGTACACCTTGATGAACTAAGCAGAAATATACATGTATGTATTGTACTCATGCACGAGTCTTGTACTAGTGGAGGAAAGTGAAGGTCGCACAAAACCTTTACAATGGTGGCAGCAGCAGGATTAGTAATGATCCCAAGAACTCCACCACAGGACTTGCATTGGATCACTAGACTCTGGATAAACTGGGCTGCCGGGAAACCCCAACACCACTCCTACTGGAAGAACTTCCTACTAGAAGAAACCCAGAGAGAGTTGTAGAAAGCCCTACAGGATTAGTAGATGCACTGCTCCGGGAGCATAAACCCACTAAGAGGACCTATCTGAGAAGGCAGCAGGCTTCTACTAAAAGAACTTCCTACCGGAAGAAACACAGGAAGAGCTGCGGAAAGCCTGCCAATCGGACCGGTAGATGCACTGCTCCAGAAGCAGAAACCCACTAAGAGATGCAACAGGACTTGCTTAAGGAAGCGGTGTGCTTCTACTGGAAGAACTTTTCACTGGTAGAAACCCAGAAAGGAGCCAGCAACCGCAGACACAGTAGAGGCACTTCTCTGGGAGAAGAGTAGAAACCTACTAGGAGCCAGATATGGCTAACAGGAGAGCCAGGAGTGCTGACCCAGAACCCAACTGACTAGTCGAGGCACTAGAGCGGGTGATGCTGATGCCGAGAGCTCAGGAACCGGCAACGGGCTTCAGGACTCCACAGTATACTGGGAAAGGAGATGTGGAATATTTTATTGCTCGCTTCACAGAAGTAGCCGATGCCAACCAGTGGACGGAAGGAGCAACTCTATTGCATCTCCGAGAAGCGTTGGGAGAGCAGGCTGAGGACTGTGGGTGAGCCGAGGACCAGGAGGCCATTTTCAATGCCCTCCAAGCCAGGTTCAGACTATCTGCTAGGCAGGGGCTGAGCCAACTCAATGCCCTTAAGAGAGAGGAGAGAACGACGCTGCAGGAGCATGCTATGGAGGCGGAGAGGCTGGTATGCATTGCGTACGAGGACCTGCCGAATCGCCACCAAAATAGCATGGCTATGGAAACTTTCTGCAGCTCGCTGAGGGACCCTGCCCTGCAGAGAAATCTGTTGGTTGTACCTACACCCACGCTGGCAGACGCTGTACGAGCCAAAAATGACTATCTCCAAATCCCGAGAGGCGAGCGTAGGCCCACAGGATCTTCAGTGCGAGTCCTGGAGGGAGGAACCTCTGACCAGGTGAACTCGGCCATGACCGATGTCATAGGACAACTAGCCAAGCTGGTCCAAATATTCACGGACAAAGTGGAACGGCTCCAGGAGCAGGTGCACACCCCAGTTGAGAAAAGGAGCCAGCCAGCTACTTTTTGCTGGGGATGTGGCCAACCGGGCCATGTACGAAAGAACTGCCCTCGCCACACCAAACCGGCTTCGGGAAACGGAAAACAGCCACAGCAGTAGCTCCGACTACTGGCTGTGCCAAGGCCAAGCAAACACGGAAATATACTAGGATTTTGCGGGACTCGACGACGGCTGATGGCTGGTCTCAACCAGCAAGGACTAGGTCAAGGAAAGTTTGTGTACAGAACAGACCTGTGGTGACACAGAATTATTACCAGTCCTTGGGTGAGATTAGTTTGAACAGCCCCCTTGTCCCGGATATTGCTCACGCCTCTCCGTGCGAATGGCAGGGACGTAGCCCGAAGCGTAGGAGGGTGACTCCCAAATCCCTTCCGCCCCAGACACTGAGAACCATTCCCACTGGACCGGACAGTCGGAAGCCTACCTTAAAAGCGGCAGGGCCGGCCCCATCTCCGCCTTGGGAGTGGCAATCACGGGAGCAGCAGAACTGCTCCGGGTGTGGTACGGCCCAAAGTGCTGACCTCGCCCCACCACGGAAAGAAAGCCTTCCAGGCCTCATGGAGGATGTCTTGGAGGACACCCCTAGGGCGCAAGCCTTCAGCCGACCGCACTCCACCAGCTATTTCTTCCCAGGAAAAGTGGAGGGGCGGCCCATCCAGTTCCTACTGGACAACGGATGCACCACCAATCTGATCAATAAGCAGGTATTTGATCGATTGCCAGGAGCCGTGCGGGACCGACTCGAGGAGAGTGACAGCCACGGACTATTGGCTGACGGAACACGGCTTTCCTTCTACGGAATAATCCATCTAACTATCCGCTTGAGGGACGTGAAGACGGAGGAGGTTTTTGTAGTGAGCTGACTGAGCGAGGATGCCATCCTCAGAATGCTGTTCTTCATGGCTCATCAATGTGCTCTTGAGTTTGAGCAACCGGTGGTTCAGGTGGATGGCAGACAGCTGGTCTGCACGGACTGGCATGAGTGGTTGCTCCAGAGCAAAATTCAGGTGATAAGGGGATAATGGTTCCCGCCCGGACTGAGATGGCGATACACTGTCGCATCACCGCGCGGAACTATTGCCCCATGGGACTAATCGAGGGATTTCCCGACGAATCTCCTGTGGCCAGTAGCTTGAACCAGCCGGGACCCAAGAGACAAGTCATCACCCGCTGTATGAATACTACAGAGCGGCCGCTGACTTTTCGGTTCGGAGCCACTATCGGCACGTACACGGGAGTGGAGGTCTCGCAGGTCGAAGAGGACGATCCCTTACTGTTTGATGCCGATTCGACTTCAATCAATAGAGTGCCGGCTCACTTTGAGGAATTGTTCCAGTCGGCCTGGCTGAACTGTGAGGACAGAAGACAAACGTCTAGGTTGGCAACCTTGCTGCGTCGGTATGCCGCCGTATTTAGTACGGGTGATGACGACGTAGGAAAGACCTCGGAGGTAGAATATTCTATTCCACTTAAGGAAGGTGCTCGACCAATCTGACAACCCCCTCACACACTCAGACCAGAAAAGGAGACAGAGGCTGAGAGGCAGGTCCAGGACCTGCTCAAACGAGGACTCATCGAGCCGGCCCGGGTTAGCTTGGAGCTCCCCCGTAGCGTTGGTCCGGAAGAAGGATGGGAAATGGCGCTTCTGTATTGATTACCGGCGTCTCAATGCCATCACGAAGCAGGATGCCTACCCACTACCCAGGATCGACGACAGCCTGGATGCCCTGTCCGGCAGTCGCTATTTTAGCATGCTCGATCTGGTGAGCGGGTACTGGCAGGTGCCTCTGGATGCAGAGGCGCAGGAGAAATCAGCCTTCTCGACACGGTCCGGGCTGTGGAAATGGAAAGTGTTGCCCTTCGAACTGACGTCCGCCCTCGCCACCTTTCAAAGACTCATGGAACGCGTCCTACATGGCCTTCATTGGAGAACACTGCTGCTATATCTAGATGATATTATCGTCATCGTCCCGGATTTCGATACGCATCTACATCGGCTGGAGGAGGTCTTCCAGAGACTCCACAAGGCCGAACTAAAGCTGAAGCCCTCCAAGTGCGAGCTACTACAACCTCAGGTTCACTACCTGGGGCACATAGTAAGCCAGAACAGAGTCTCTACAGACCCCGGCAAAGTGGAGGCAGTAGCGAAGTGGTCGAGTCCGCGCGGAGCATGGGAACTCCAAGGATTCCTCGACATGGTTGGTTATTACCGACAATACATTCCGGAATTCGCAACTATAGCACACCCCTTGCACCGACTGACTGCAAAGGGAGAGCCTTAGACATGGATGGAAGGAGAGCAGGCTGCCTTTGACGGGCTGAAGGAAAGCATCAGTACCGCCCCGATCTTGAGCTATCCGGATCCTCGGAGACAGTATATCCTGGACACGAATGCCAGCGGATGTGGAGTAGGGGTCATGCTGTCTCAAGTACAGGAGGGCTGCGAGAAGGTCATTGCCTACTACAGGAAGACCCTCACCCTCTCGGAACGCAATTACTGCGTCACTCGATGAGAGCTACTTGCGGTAGTGAAGGTGGTCAAGCACTTCCAGCTGTATCTGTATGGCCAGGAGTTCCTCCTGCGGACGAACCACGCGTCACTCCGGTGGCTATGTCGGAGGAGGGAACCCTTAAACCAAATAGCCCGGTGGCTTGAGATCTTGGTGGAATTCCGCTACATCCTGGAGCACCGGTCAGGGACCCGCCACGACAATGCGGATAGATTGAGCAGGCAGACCTGCGAGGACTGCCGGCAATGCGCGAGCATTGAACAGAGGGACAGGGGCCCCTCACGGAAGAAGCTAGCAAAGAAACAAGAAGCGTTAGCCACGTAGGTACCGACCAGTTGCCTGGATGGGTCTTCTGCTCTCGATAGGGCGGGATCGACCCTGGGCAACGTCGCATACCCTGGGGGGCCGCCGGAAACCCGCATGGGACTCCCGCTCCAACAGTGGCGGGATTGAACCTGGGTGCCAGGGGCTCCCCGAGGGGCTATCAGCCCCGCCAGGAGTGACAGGACCAAAGGGCGAACTAGCAAGGACACAGGCTACCAGTCAGGGACCAGTGGCCATCATGTACCGTGCCATCGCCATCCGGGTGGAGGTGCCAGCAGAACACTTGGAGATCGGGAGCAGAGAGCTGGACATCCTGCATCACTTGCGGGGCTCTCTGCGCATATGACAGGATGGCGTGCTGGAAGCACGCGTTGCCCCGCAGTGCCATGCTAGATGGTGCCCCATCTGCCCTCCCGACCATGCGAAAAACCACGGTGTGGCACACGCACGCCCTGGCTCACTCTGGGGTGAGAAGGACGATAGGTCGCCTCCAACTGACGTGGTACTGGCTCGGGCTGACGTCCACAGTCAGGCGGCTCGTCAAGAGTTGCGAGGTGTGCCAGGCCGCAAAGCATGAAGGGACAAAGGCAGCCGGAGGAAAAAGGAGGCTCTACGCAGGACGACCCTGGCAGAAGGTGGCCGTGGAGCTGGTTGGGCCATTTCCTGTCACACCAAGGGGGAACAAGTGGGTACTGGTTCTTACCAATCACTTCATCCGGTAGCAGGACGCATTGGCACTACCTGACGCCACGGCCCCGGTGGTCGCAAACGCACTGGATGAGTGGATCTTCTGCTACCTGGGATTGCCCAAGCAGATCTACACGGACCAGAGGACACAGTTTGAAAGCCAACTGATGGCCAAACTGTGCCAACTCTGGAACATAGAAAAGACCCACACGACTCCGTATCACCCACATGCGAATGGAGTCGTTGAACGGAATAACTGGGGACTCGGGGATTCTTTGAGGGCGCTGCTCTTGACTCGAGGACAGGACGAGTGGGACCTACTGCTTCCCCAGCTGATGAGGGCATACAGAGGCACCCCCCACTCTGCGACTAGAGAGATGGCCATCATGCTAATGTTGGGACGGGAGCTGAGGTTGCCAGACCAGCTGGAAAGTCACTGCCCAACCTAGTTTTTTCCTTCCCACGAGCACGCTTTTGAAGTGCAGCGGAGGCTGCAGACAGTGCACAAAGCGCTCCGGCAAAGCCAGATGGAAGTGCGACAAAAGGATAAGGAAGAACCACTGCTGTATGCCCCAGGCAACTGGGTATGGCTCATGAACAAACGCCGAAGACGAGGAGAAAATCTCAAGCTACAGGCAAAGTTCGTGGGACCATACCAGGTCATGAAGGCCTGGGGAAACCACATGTATCTGGTGGAATGGCAGGGACAGTTTTCCATCCAGAGCGAGGGAAGACTGAAGCCTTATCACGCTTGCCCAGAGAGGTTGGGGCAGGCCCCAGCCACTCTGGAGCCAAGGAGGGGTCCAAACATGAAGGGTGCTCGACCCAGCATGTCGGAGAGAAGGCAAGAGAAAGGCAGGATAGATCCTGTACAAATAATGCCACCCCCAGCTAGGAAAAGTTGCTATTAGAGGCTGCAAAAAATCGAGGGGAGGAGGTAACTCCCAAAGAAAATCTAGCCGTACCGGAGAAAGAAGGAAGTCAAGGACGCCCTCCTAGTTCCAAAGAAATCAATTCGGCCACACGGAATAAAGTTCCAGGAGAACCGGAATCAAACCCGGTAGAGACCAAAGAGACCGCAACACCAGATCCCATCAGCCCCGCAATCCAATCAACTTCGGTCTGGCACAATCCGAGGCCGGCCGGACAACCAGGAGGCCGGAACCATACGGAGATGGTATCTGCTACTCGATGGAATTAACGGGAAACGGTCTGGAGGTAGCGCGGGAAGGAAGCACTCGTTTCTTCTGAGCGACATCAGAGCGCTGGAAAAGATGAAGAGCGAAGGCAACACATCTCTACAGGGTTTACTGACTTCGGTCACAATGAGTTTGAAAGAAACTGGAGAAGGAGTAGGTAGGCCAACACCGGCAAATGTGGTGGCCTACAAAAGAAGTAACACGGAGAGGGACGAGGCATGACGGCCAGATTCTGCCGTGTTGGAAATTACGGAGGAGGGAGCAGAGGTGCTGCTGGATGCCACTATGACAGAAGACAGGGTAGAGGAGTTACTGAATGAAGTTATGCCGGGAACGCCAGCTAGTATTGGAGGAGATAGAGTGCCTCCGCTATGGAGCCTGCAAACATGAGGCTCTGGCCCAGATGTGCATATGCGATGTCTATACTAGCAGAAGTCTGCAAGAGCAACTGTACATATGTAGTGTTTATACTAGCAGAAGTCTACATGAGCAGCTGTGTATATGTAGTGTTTATACTAGCAGAAGTCTACAGGAGTAGCTGTGCATATGTTATGCGTTTTAAGAATGTTTCCATCAAAACTACAATTGACATATTTCAGCTGAAAAACCTTCAATGAAGTACGATCTCAATCAAACTCTTTTTTGCTGACAGAATCTGAAGGCCATGTTGGGTTACGTTTTGTAACAGTTTTGAGATTCTGAGCTTTATGATATTGCATGTTTAGGATGAACCAGAGACTATATATTTGAAGAGGGAGACATATATACTGACAGTAAACACAGTTTGTCACAACTGACTCGGCTTACAATAGACACCGATTTTATGTTGCTCATATATTTTGGAGATGAAATAACTTTGTTGCACATTTTCATTAATCAGAAATAATGTACCTTTTACTTAAGTGACCAGATTGAAAATGCAAATGCAGCCAAATCTTTACTTTTGTGTAACAAGCATTTTACATCATGACCCCACGCTGCTTTCATGGTGTAAAGTCATTAGAAGTTGTTTGTACTTGCTTCTTTTATTTATTTATGGCTTCTATGCAGTAAGCAAGCCTTCCCAGTAATCAAAGCCAATTAAAATAGATCTAAAATACACACTGTGTTATACTTGTTTCTTGTTGAATCCTATAGCATAAATATATTCAGCAAGCAAACATCTGATATTTTTCTGTTGCCAGCTAGTTTCCTGAGGCAGCAGATAGTAATAAGATTATATAGAAGTGGATGTGAGATCAAAGTGCTCTCTCATGTTTAAATATTGTTACAGCTGGTTGGACAGGTTTATATTTCAAAAGCTTTATTCATTTTATTGATTACACATGTTTTTTAACCTGCATTTACTTTTCTTTTTGGTTTACCGCATGTTAGCACTAATTTCAGAAACCAAAATTATAAACAAATAAGTATGGTTTTGCTATCACTCAATGATCTCAGAGGAAAGGTGTAAGCGATAGAAATGCAAAAAGTTAATCGAAGTGAAACATTTTAATTGTAAATACAGATCAAGCACTTTTACACCTTCGTAACTTAAGACTCAAGTTGAGTCACGAAGCAGATGTAAATGTCATTTTAATAGTAATTCAAACAAAGGATGAATGAGAGAGACCATTTGCATGGAATCCATGCTATTGGTCATTTAAACCTCCTAAGGTGATGATGACAAACTTAAACATGATAGAATTTCATAGTTATTAATTGAAACTCCATGAACTCTATTAATTCTACTAAACACAATGTTTTTTGGCTTTTCGTGAACTTCCAACTCTTGTTTTGGTAAGTTTCAATTGAAAAATAGGGTAGGTATTAATTTGGGTAGGAATAGCCTCTACATTCTCTTTCCATTCGGTCAGACAAAGATAGAAACAGTCTGATATCTCGTTTTTACATTTTTACCATTATCGAAAGGTACCAGTATCATCCTATTCCAAGTTTTGATGAATATCTTCCGATGGAACAGTAACTTTTTTGTATGTGCACACATGCTTCTATGCAACAAAGTGTTATTATAAATTCAACCTAATTGGGATTTTCATTTTGTTTTCTCAGTTTGCATTAATTGTATCATTTCCAAATCATCTTTTATTTTAATTGTAGCAAAACAGACTTAATTTAGCTATCACTTGGTAATTAATTCACATTTTCATTTCAACACTTTTATGTTTGCTTAATTTTGTTTCTTGATTTATTTGACCTGCACAAAACATTTTGATCATGATATCAAGTTTGAAAAGTACAGTTGTTTGAAAAAGTTTGAAAACATTTCCAGTTGTTTTTATTTTCTCTCTTAATTTATGCCAATCACACAAAAATCTTTCCTCATGATATGTACATGTAGTTTGAAAGTTAGAATGACAAATGTTACATGTTATATACATATCAATTTTTTGTGCAAACTTTTTCATTACCCTGGCAACGCCGGGTAACCAAAAAGGGTAGCAGCACTGGGTAGCACAGCTAGTATAAATATATATTTATATATATATACATACATACATGTATATATATATACTATAATAATAAAGTTATATCATGTGCGCTATAGTCTATATATATATAAATATATATATATATTTATATATATAGACTATAGCGCTCTATATATATATAAATATATATATATATATGTTTATATATATATATATATTTATATATATATAAATATATATATTTATATATAAATATATAGATATATATAGATATATATATATATAGATATATATATATATATATAGATATATATATATATATATATATATATATATATATATATATATATATATATATATATATATATATATATACACATACTATAGCGCACTTGACCCGCTGGTTAAAGTACACTATTAATTGCGTCGCAACATCTTTTATAAGCAGCCATCGGATTGTTGCCCAGTTCATGTTGAGCCTTGGTGAAAATAAGTCATTATTGACACTTTGTCTGGTAAACTGGTTTGAGGAAACCAATAGGCATGTTTAACTTTATTCTCTTCTATCCTCTTGCTTGTGATAGCAGTAGCATCTTTTTTGTTATGCAGTCTCTTGTTGCATGTTATGTATATGCTTGCACCTTTGCTTTGTTAGTTTGCCATGCTTATAGATTGCTGTTTTCAAATAACTGGACACTGATATTTAAGTTTTGATTTAGTAAAGGCGGTTCAGGACTCAGTTTGTTATTGTTTATTGGTCACAATTTGTTTTTTATTGGTTTTTAAATTTGTTAATTTACTTTGAGAGCATAAACAATTATATGAAGAAACTGATCATTTTACGGTATTTTTTTGGGACAGCTGCTTTTGAACTGACAAAAAAGATACTAAAGTTAGTAAGGACCAATTTATTGTAAGTCAAATATTTTTCATTGATCAAACAATTGTTAGAAATGCTTAATTGCCAAAAAGCTGTACTTTTGTATCCAGTTTAGAAATAATATGGTCTTCTTTTGTTTTCAGATTCTCTGAATGTGGGGTTATGTGTTTGATGTACACAATAGGCATTCTGTTTACATTCTAGTACTACTCATAATTTCAGAATACTAGTAGTTTTTGTCTTAACAGGAATATACAAGGGTAGACAACAACCAAATCAGGTACATTGATATAGAATAAGAGCGTGCATGGAAAAAGCATGGCCTGAGATCTTTATAAATATTTTATTGCTTTAAGGCTGTGATAAACTTGTTCAGTGCGTTTTACAAATATTTCACTAAATTCTCTTGCCAGACATAAATAGAGAACTTACAATGTTTAATGAATGAGAGTAGATTGTTACTAATACACACATGGTTGCTGTATCACTGCTCTCACTACTATACTAGTACTATAAGCTAGATATCATGGTTCCTTACTTGGGCTAACCAAAACTTTTTATTAGATCTGTGTCTGCAAACCCACCCATACTTTGAAAGAGATATGCTGAAAAACTAATAAACCATACATTGTGATTCATACGGCCATTTTCAAAAATAAATACTATGAATTTTAAACAGTTTGGTTTGTCGCAAGCATAGACTTATCTATTTTAACTAAATAATCAACAATAATGGTATGAAGAGCAGGAGAAACTCCAAAACAGTTAATATATTAACTTGATAGGAAATGAGGCACAAAGTAGAGAAATTGGCTCACTAATATTTTTACAAATGCAACTTTACTGAGCCTATCGAAGCTAGCAGAGTTGGGTAGAAGATATGTCTGTTATATGGCGCTAAAAACTAGTATAATATTTGCCACTGATTTCTATGATGTTCGAAACTAAAACAGTGAGTCACAAAAATATAAAATTAAACTCTAAAAATATAACTTTTTCTTTGTCTGTGTGTCAAAGAATGTATATTTTTCAAACTAAAAGTTCTACCCACCTCATCATCTACATCAAGTTAATATATTTAAACTTAATATTTTACTTTCTTCATCAGATGCTTGAGAAGTTTGTAAACTCCTATATTCAAATTTGTTTCTCCTTGATCTGATGAACAGATCTAAATACCACATTAGTGATAAAAGCTAATATCTAACATGTGGTTTAGTTAGCCGTAAATAACAAAAGCTTAAATAAAATCTCTCCCTCCCTGATGACTAACTGTGGCTTCCACTGACACAGATCTAATATGTAGGATTTGCTTGTCTTGTGTAAACCATACTGTTTGGTTGTCATTTTCTGTTCACATAATCTAACAGCAATAATTATATCAGTTGAAGCATCTCAGGTTTATTACCACATTAGCAGTATATTTAGATAAAAACGTTTTTACTTGTGTGCACCATAGTTTTGTTTATTTAGTTTTTGTACGTAATTTTGTATATACATGTATATTCTCTTTCTTAAATTTGCCTAATTTCATTTTTTATATTCCGACAAATTTTAAATGTTTTAAACCACAAAGTTACAAAATATATATTTTATTATTCTGACAATATATATTATATTACTTTAAAACAACCCTTTAGTTAGTCAGCATCATTTGCTTTCTTTATAATCAGAGTTATGCTGCTCAGGCCGCCCTGACATATGCTTAGAATCAAAGGCTTTGCGCTTCTCAAGACTCGATGTCCAATATCTGCTGCCGGTTTAAATCAAAGCATTAATACCGGTGAACAGTTAACAATTCTCAATAGATCAGTAACCAGGATTGTAATAATTACCGGAGTGTTGAAATATTCTATTGTTAGATCAAAGTGTTTTCGGTCGCTTATGATATCTCGTTGATAAAGGTTTACACTATTGATTTCAGTGTTTGTATTCTCAGGTTTAGACACACTGGTACCTCTATTATGAGTTTAGTTGTTATAAACCGTTGAAATTATAATGATTTCTAACCTTTAATTGATTGTCTTAGTTGTTTATCATCTGTAATAGCACTAATTGGTAATCTGTTTATAGCTTGGCTCTATTGATCGCATATTTAACAAGGTGTCACTAATAGTGGGTGTAGACAATCCCTTGATGTTTGAGTATAACGTCTGATTAACTTGCTGCAAACAAAGGCTGTGTGTGCTGTATGTGCTGTAAGAGCTGTGCAAACAATGGCTTTGGGATCTTGGCTAGTAATTTCCAGCCTAGTGTCAAGGGAGTCTCAGTGATCAGAGACATGACTAGTTTCAGGCAGCAGTTTTAGGTTAGATGTCATTCCGGTCACTATGGTGGCCTGTTTTGGGACTTGAACCCAAAATTGGTATAATTAGTATAACATATGTAGTAAAATGTGTAACAGACCTTAGGTGCGTAATTTAATTGACACTAGTTATAAATTGTGTTACCTCGCTATGGCATTAATATGACTGTGTTTTATTGACCAGAGATAAGCCAAGGGCCTTACTTTCATCCGACATTCAAAAATCAATAAACTCTTTTTTTGCAAAACGTGTAATAAATCATAACTAGCACTGTTTGAGTTTATCCTCGTCAGCGCTGGACATTGTTCGTTTGCTTCTAGCATGAAGATGAAAAGAGAGTTTCTTAAGCTAACAGTTTTCCTGGCGACATTCATTCTCGCAGGTTATTTGTTTTATTTGTTTGTTGATTACATTTTGTAAATTTGTTGTTTGTGATAATTTTTTCATGAAAACATTTGCAATTACAAAAAAATTGTTGTGTTGAAAAATTTAAATACACTAACACAACAACTGAATTGCTATGAAGAATTAGACCTGGATAACAAGCACATATTTAGTAAACAAGCTGTTAAGGCTAAAGTGTCTGACCATTGGTGAAAAACCACAGTGTTTGTAATTTAGTGTTTTGAATGAAGTTGATAAATATTCGTATTTGTGATTGTAGTGATGAGTTCATACTTTCAAGTGATTCCTAAAATGCTTGTTTTTGCTATTAAACCACAGTTATATTAGCAACTTCTGAGTTGAAGACATCAACATTTATATGGACAATGCAGAACATATTAAGTGCTACAAGATCATAAATAAAATATGGTGCATTTTTGGAAACAGTCTTAAATGTTTGCAGACAATTTTAATTGCAAACTCTATAAAGCTGTTCCTACCAGCCGTATCCTAAAATTAATACTACAGAAATTTTAAGAATTTTTATCAACATATTCTAAAGGCATAATCATAGCAACTGTAAATATGGTCTTTGAGTTGATGCTCACATATTGTCATGTACCCAATTCATTATAAACCTTCTGCGATTTGTCTAAAATTGTTAGTTGTATACTTTTGGAATGAGCATGCCGTATGCATATATCATATGCATATCACAAACAAATAGAAATTCTGAACATAAATTTTGACTCCTACCTTTTTGTAAAAAATACTGGGCTTGTAATTCCTTGATTTTAGTTTGTAAGTATATGACTTGAATGGCTCTAAAATTCTTTGAAAAAGAAACAAAAACTGATTACTTATAATAATAGTAACTACACAAGAATAACAAAAACAATAAACTAGTCTCTTGTCTATTAATCAAAGTTTAATTAATTTGAATTGCACAAATGCTGTAAAAATACACTAGCAGAAATCTGCAGAAACAGATGTGCATATGCGATGTCTATACTAGCAGAAGTCTGCAAGAGCAACTGTACATATGTAGTGTTTATACTAGCAGAAGTCTACAGGAGTAACTGTGCATATGTGTTGTTTACACTAGCAGAAGTCTACAGGAGTAGCTGTGCATATGTTGTGCGTTTTAAGAAAGTTTTCGTCCAAACTACAATTGACATATTTCAGCTGAAAAACCTTCAATGAAGTACTATCTCAATCAAAATCTTATTTGCTGACAGCATCTGAAGGCCACGTTGGGTTATGTTTCGTAACAGTTTTGAGATTCTGAGCTTTATGATATTGCATATTTAGGATGAACCAGAGACTATATATTTGAAGAGGGAGACCTATATACTGACAGTAAACATAGTTTGTCACAACTGACTCTGCTGACAATAGACACCGGTTTTATGTTGTTCATATATTTTGGAGATGAGATAACTTTGTTGCACATTTTCATTAGTTAGAAATAATGTACCTTTTACTTAAGTGACCAGATTGCAAATGCAAATGCAGCCAAATCTTTACTCTTGTGTAACAAGGATTTTACATAATGACCCCACATTGCTCCAAAGACTTTCATGGTGTAAAGTCATTAAAAGTTGTTTGTACTCGCTTCTTTTATTAATTCATGGCTTCTATACAGTAAGCAAGCCTTCCCAGTATTCACAGCCAATTAAAATAGATCTAAATTATGCACTGTGTTATACTTGTTTCTTGTTGAATCCTGTAGCATAAATATATTCAGCAAGCAAATATCTGATGCTTTTTGTCACCAGCTAGTTTCCTAAGGCGGCAGACAGTAATAAGATTATATAGAAGTGGATGTGAGATCAAAGTGCTCTCTCATGTCTAAATATTGTTACAGCTGGTTGGACAGGTTTCTATTTCAAAAGCTTTATTCATTTTATTGATTACACATGTTTTTTAACCTGCATTTACTTTTCTTTTTGGTTTACCTGCATTTTAGCATCAATTTCATAAACCAGAATTATAAACAAATGAATATGGTTTCGCTATCACTCTATATGATCTCAGAGGAAGGGTGTAAGTGATAGAAATGCAAAAAGTTAATCGAAGTGAAACATTTTAATCGTAAATACGGATCAAGGACTTTTACACGTTTGTAACTTAAGACTCAAGCAGATGTAGATGTCATTTTAATATTAAGTCAAACAAAGGATGAATGAGAGAGACCATTTGCATGGAATCCATGCTATTGGTCATTTAAACCTTCTAAACTGATGATGAAAAACTGAAACATCCAATAACTTTATTACACAGGTGAGATTGTCAGTGTGAGGGATACAGTTTGTGTTCATTGGTGATATCTGCCTGTTTTATCTAATTGCCCAGATGCTGGGTCACTCGAGCTTCCTGTCTACACTCAGGACTACACTAATGCTGAGTTTCTCTATCAGCGGAACCTACCTGAGATGTCTGAGAGCACTTTATGTTTCTGGATAAACCTTGCAGCTGATGATGATAAATTGAGTGGTGATCACCTTTTTAGTATCAGCACAGCGAGTAAGTGATATTACGTACATGAATTATAGAACTATTGATTTCATTTTTGAAAGTTCTTCGCTTTTTCAGTTTATTAAAAATACTCATAGTCGTGATAGAAGCTATTAAACAATCAAGAGATTATGGATTACAAAAATAAGGCTAGGACAGTGTGCACCTCTTATAGAAATAAGGCTAAGGCAGTGTGCACCTCTATTAAATTTTTTACACTGGGTCTTCCACTTAAAACGGTGACACATTTTCCATACTTTGCTTTGTCTGTAGATTTGTCTTTCTCATTCACATATTCAAAATTGCCAAGTACATATTTTAGCTGTTGACTGCAGTAGCTTTTGCAGTATTTTATACAAATGTATATGGCTATAAAGGGGCTGTTTACATATTTCTAGTTTGTTTAATACTTGAAATTTCTATCTGTTGGTTTTGTAATACTTAAATGAGGTTCAAAGAAATTTTTTATTAAATCGATTAACAATAGACTTTGCTGATGGTTTAAAATGTTACAACAGTGGTATAATGCTTCTAACGATAGATAGCTGTGCTAAACAGGCGTAAAAATTATTAAAGTGTATCCCTAAGAAATAGCTTTCAATAACAACACATTGTCAGTTATGTTGACAGCAAATATTGTTGACTATCAAGTGAATTGTTGAATTAACTTTTAAATGGTGACTATTAAGCTAACTTTGACATGGCATTAAAAATGAAGTCAAAATGATAGATTACTCATAGAAGGTTTTACATCTAGATGAATGATTAGCTGGTTACATAGCTACAATGACATAATTTATGTTTGTTATTAACCTGGCTTCATCATGGTTCATAGGCTAACAAAAATCAATAACTATTTCGTAAAAACATTATTTCGCTCCGTAACAATTTTAACAAAACCAGGACGACTTTTGCATTTAATTCATTTTTAATACACTCTGTTAGAACGAAAATTTTATTGAATGCCTAGATGACCTAAATGAGCTTAGTTTGAGTGTTTAGCTGTTCTGAACCCTTTGAACTCTGACAGCTGGTATTCCGACATTGCGTAAGGTGTGTCAGAAACCCTAACGGCCGGAACACCGGCATCCCCATGGCTCTGTTTATGATTGCTTTTTCCAAGCAACAGCGTAAACCCATCCTATTAATTCTTGCACAGAGTGTTATGCCAGAAATTCTATTTCCATCTTTAAATAATTTCAAATATCTTTATGTCTTTCCTTTGCTATAATAACCGTTTTTATTGGAAATATATCATGAAAAAAACTGATATGACTCATTTGCTGATATTTCATTGATCATTGAGATGCGAATGAAGAGTGGTATGACACAAAGTGCAATTTTTCAGATTCTTTGACTCATAAACTGATGATGATCACATGCTTGATGGATATGATGCTGCTGTAAAAATCTTTCAAGCTTTTTTAAAATTTTAAAATCTGGTTTTAGACAAAAAGCAGTAGAAACATTTTTTTCCATTTGGTGACATTTGTCGGGTATTGCTAGATTTTCTAACCAACTTTCTGTTGTACCAAGTATCGTTGAATTATGAGCATACTTGAATATGTTTAATAATACATTAGTTTCAAAGTTTCCCAACATTGGATATGCTGCCGAGGGATGTTTACGCACATTGACAAAAAATGGCCAAGGGTAAAACGATTTATATGATTAAACTTTCAGTCTAATGTTAAATGGGCCATTTATTATTAATTTGCACTGAAATGCTGCCAAATGCTATTGTTACTGTAAAACCTCTAACTTATTGCCACTGTTCTTAAAATTTTACCTATATTTGGCCGTCACTATACAAGAAAAGTAGAAAATTAGAGTGCTAGCCTCTAAATAAATGCTGGCTTTATGTAGACGCCACTTTTACATTTTTAGATCATTATGAAACCATAAAAGCAAATGATCAATAGAAAAGTTTCCAGAAAATGGTATTATTAATGACGCAGTTGCATCAATAAAAAATGTAATTCTTTTGTAGTTGTTATTCGTATGGAAGTCTATTTTTCAAGCAAATCCATAACTGCATCAGGCTAAGAAGCGTTCATTTTTTAATTTGGTTTTGATGCTACACCGTAGATGAAAACGGTTTAGAAACTACGATAAAATCTGTACTACCATTTTGAGGTGAAAACTTCTGCTTAGCACGCTTAGCATGCAAGCCATGTTACTTGGATAAAGTTTCTTTTTTTTGCTCAAAAATATTATAAGTGGCAATGCAAAAAAAGCTTTGCTCTGCTAAAAAACTCTTTGGACACTAATATCGACTAGGTCCGCAGCTCAGAAAAAGAGTCGTAGACAGATGACACTTTTGATGATGTTTAACAGCCAGAAAAAAGAAAGTTGGGTTGCAATGAAAACAGCAATCCAAATGCAACTGCTTAAGCTAATGATGCAAACATTTTCTATTCGAATATTGGAACCAATAGCAGTTTCATTATTTTAAAAGTGCTTTGTCATTGTGCTTTTTAAAAGCTTGTTGCTTATTGGTCCACATAGCTTTTTCCTATAAAGCCTTCTTTTTTGTTCCCAACTGTCAACTGAGAGCGGCTGAACTATGGATAAGCTAAACACTGAAAACTATGCCACATGGAAGTTTAATCTCAAACACCTACTCATAGCTAAGAACTTATTTGGATATACGAATGGAACCATTACATAACCAGTACAAAAAGAAGTCAAGCAAAGCTTTTTACCATGTAGTGTTTTCTGTCAGTGATAGTCTTATTTATCTCATCAGTGAAGGTGAAAACCCAGGAGTTGCGTGGAACAAGCTGAGAGCTCACTTTAAACGTAATACACTGGCGAATAAATTATTTCTCAAGAAACTGTACTTTAAGATAGTTATGAACAAAAGTTCATAAATTGAAGACGCCCCACGTCACATAAGCTATCACTGATAAACTTGCAGCTGTTAGTGGTAAAGTTAGTGAGGAAGACCAGCTGATGACTCTAGTTGGAACCCTCCCGGAAAGCTATCCGACGACAGTGGCTGCAATTGAGGCTCTCGGTGACAATATAACTTTACAGTTTGCCACACAAACCTTACTTAATGAAGTACAAAAAAGGGAGCAAATAGCACTGGCTCCTGCCAGCAATTCTGATAGTGTCAAGTCGAAAGCGACTTCTGACATTGCTCTGCTGTCACCAAGTACCCGCTTTAAACATAGTCAGCAACATTCTAAAGGCTGCTATATCTGTGCTTCTTTGGAACATTTTCGAAATAGTTGTTCTGAAAACAACTATAGTCAGAGTCATAGATTGCGTCACAGCTGAGACTGAGGTCATGAATATTTCAACAGTAACTCAAGTCCATATTAAACCAAAATATCTACAAATGAGGATTACAGCAAAGACAGATGTTAATTCTCACTTGGCTGATCGAAGCTGTTTTTGATGGTTATTTTAAGCTACAATGTAGATGCACCTGAGTACATTGTTTTTGCCCATTGATCATAAGATCAAGTAGCCGGGAAAGGGATTGTACAGCTGCAAATAAAAATACAAAGAAGTAAAACTAGACGTGCTGCACTTTACAATGTACTACACATACCTGACCTACATGAAAATCTATTTTCTGTGAAAGCAGCAGCACAAAGAAAATATATAATAGAGTTTAGGCATTCGCGGTGCTAGATTAAAAATCAAGGAAAGATGTTAATAGCATCCGGATCTGTAGTAAATCGGCTATACTATCTTGATAGTGAATCCGCTATTCATACTGATAATGCTGCCATGATCTCCTCCCATATGTGGCATTAATGTCTTGCTTACGTAAAGGCAACTAGCCTCAAAAAACATAGATCATTGGTGTGAAACTGGTTGTAATGTTACCGGCGAAATAGGTGACTGTGAAGCGTAAACAGTCTCGACGGCCATTTCAAATTGACCGTGGCATTAAATCAAATATGATTATTAAATTGATAAAGACAGATGTGTGTGGCCCTATGCAGAATAAACTTTTCAGTGTTAGCAAATATTTCGTTTCATGTATCTATGATTTTAGTAGGCATGTGTTTGTATATTTTTTGTGACAAACATAGCGTGTTCTAAGCATTTAGAATTTATGAATCATTAGTGACAAATTAAACTGGACAGACTGTAGGTACACTTAGAAGCGATGGTGGTGGAGAATATACATCTAATGAGTTTGAAAATTACCTGTCAGCCCGAGGTATACATCATCAAGTCACCACTCGTTATTCTCCACAACAAAACTACTGCGCCAAGACATTTAATCATACTGTTTGTGAGGCTGCTCACTTGTTAATTTCTGAATCTCATCATCCAAAGTCATTTTGGGCAGATGTAACATCGACCGCAATGTACATTCAGAATTGCCTCCCTATACGAGCACTTGATGAAATACAACTCCCTATGAAAACTGGAACAACAGAGAACATGATCTTGGGCAAAGGAAATTTTTTGGATGTCTAACCTATGCCCACATACCTGATCAGCAGAGACGTAGACTCGATGACAAAGCAGAATCAATGGTGTTTGTGGGGTATAGTCTTAAGTCTAAAGCATACAGACTCTATGATCTTATCACTAAAAGAATAGAGGTAAGACGTGATGTCATCGTTGATGAAACCAAACTTGGTTTACCAAATCAGTTGACAAAGACAAGTGTAGCCAACTCTGAAGCGGTGAATATTGATCTATCAAGAAAATGAAAAGGCTCCTTCAACACCGACGATTACGCAAAAGCGATCAACACGTTTGACTCAACCATTTGTTCAGTTTGGTATTGATGGCTTCACAAACTTTGATCACTCTGCTCACCTAGCAATCAACATTGTGGAGCCTCTAAATTTGTTGCAAGAATCAGACTAGTAGAAAGCGTGATGCCTGGATCAAAGCCATCAATAATGAGTATCAATAACTGATTAACAATAGTACATAAAAATTAGTTGATCTTCCGCTAGATCGCAAAATGGTTGGCTCTAAGTGGGTTTTCAAAGCTAAACACTCTTTTGATGGATCTATAAGTAGATTTAAGACTCAACCTGTGGCAAAGAGATATGCACAAGAAGCTGGGGTAGATTATCATCAAATATATGCTTTGTGATTCGCAGAACATCTCTGCATGTACTCTTATGAGATGCTGTTGCAAGAGATATGATGATACACCAAATGGATGTACAAATGGTGTTTCTGAATAGAAAACTGTCAGAAACTTTACAAGTGTATATGAAACAGCCAGAGGGTTTTGTCGGGCCAGCTAAAGAAAGTTTAGTGTGCAAACTAAATTGCTCGCAGCTGTTTGGACTTAAACAGTCGCCTAAATGTTGGAACATGGTATTGCATGTATTACTCAAATCATTAGACTTCAAGCAGCCCTTTGCTGACAACTGAGCGTATATTCACTAGAAAAACGATAAGAAAATGATGAGTGGTGTCTACGTAGATGGTCTGTGTATGATGTCAGACACTGGTGCTCAGATGACCAGATTAAAATCAGCTTTCCCGCCTCGGTTTAAAATGACGGATTTCGGACCACTTCATCATTGTCTGAGATTATTTATTGAGAAAGGAGACAATTCTATGCGTCTAAGTCATAAGCATTACATTCAACAAGTAATTCAGAAGTTTAACATGGAAAATTGTAAGCCTGTCGCAACACGGGCTGTGCATAATGTAAAGCTGGGTCACAAGTATTGAAGCAAATTAGCAGATTCCAATTTTTATCAATTGATGGTAGGAAGTCTACTATATACTGTCGTATGTACTCGTTCAGATATTGCTGAAGCAGTGGGAGTCTTAGCCAAGTTTAACACTTGCTCCATCCAGACTCGCTTGATTGCAGCCAACTGAGTAATACAGTAATTGAAGGTCTCGAAAGATTGATGCCTGTTTTTTAGAAAACAAGGTAAACCAATGGCTGGATACACAGATATAGATTATGCAAGCGGCACTGACCGGCGCTTGAAATCGGGTGCAGTCTTTATTAATGCTGGTTGTCCAATCAGCGTTAGTCAGTCGTTGCCTTTTCTACTACGAAGTCAGAGCATATTGTTTTATTTGATTGTGTTGCTAAATGCATGTATGTAGTTATGTCATCTATTCTCGGATACTGGAACTGCACAGCTTAATTCTACAACTATCTTTGTAAACATTCAACCAGCTGCAGAGATCGCAAACAGCCAGAAAACAAGCAAGCGTACAGAACACACCAATGTAAGCTACAACTACGTTCATTAGGCAACTGAGGCTGGTGGCGCCTGCACCAAGTTTTGTTCGACAAATGATAATATTGCTGACATATTCCTCAAGCCCTTGCTACGTGATCAATTTGTCAAACTTCGAAATATGTCGGATTTGAGCTAGTTAATGGTCTGGTCAGTAAAGATTAATTATAGTAAACACAAAAACTATTTTATTATTATTTTTTGTTTCTTGGTGATTACGATCATTGTAATTTTGTGTTACTCAAACTGGTTGTTGGTACAACCATGTAACTGAGTGGGAGAATAGCAATAATAGCAGTTTTATGGTTGTAATAGTGCCTTCACGTTGTGCGTTTTGAAAGCTTGTTGTTGGTTGGTACCCATAGCTTTTTAACATAAAGCTTTCTTTTTTCAACTGCCAAAAGAATTGTAGCTTATAAATTTTCTGTCATCAGACATAAAATTTAAATTTTATAAACAACATCGAAAGCAATAATTTTAGTTTCTGCATGTATTATTTCGATTTGTTTACGTCAATGGTTCTTGAATATTTATTTATAGTTTTGATAAATTATTACTATGTAACTTATTAATTTGAGGATTTAGAGCATATTATTTGATAGCATACTTGCTGTTATTTAAACTCACCTTTTAATAGTTTGACACTCTTATCTTATATTCTATTGCACCTAAAATGCTAGTTTTGGCTACAAACTGTAGCAAACATCATAATGAGTGCAATGAGCCTTTATGCAACATTTTTAAATATAGTTTTAAAATAAAATTATACATGTACCTTAAGCGTAAGGGTAAAGAAATAAAAAAGCTCTAACAAGTTACAAAGCAGGCTATAGGATCATCATAGGTTAACATGTGCGAGAAATATACATTAACTGGTAGGGATATTTCTCAGCTTCTCTATGCATCTTTATTGACAGATCTATGACAAGTTGGAGGTAAGCTATAGCAGATTTTTTACATTTAGAAGGGTTAATGTTGCTCCACCTAAAATAGAGTGCAAAATATAGGCAACATTTGTTTAGCTCGTTAAATGGTTTAATTTGTTTTCTCAAACACTGACGAGCTATTATGGGGAAGGCTTAAAAAATAGAGCACCACGGTGCTCAAATAAAGGTTTTTACCGCGAGTGCAATTACTACCTATTACATAACCTTGTCAAGTAGTTCATAGATCGTTACTTCTGTACGGTCAGTTAGAAAAAAACCATTAGAGCTTTCATAAGGTAAATAGCTTTCTTGAGTCCTTGTTTAAGATGCAATACAATACAGTTAATATTTGGGTAATTAACCATTATAGCAACAATTTGAATTTAGAAATGTTTTTGGGCCTGACCAAAGTGAAATACCAAACGCTTTGTATTGCCCTCTGTTTTAAAAATATGTTTGCTCATTTATCATTTCTACTTTTGTCTAAAGATTCATTAGTATACTTTTTATTATCTTATTCTTGTAGCGTCAGACAATGCTTACAATATGGGATTCGACGAAGGGGTTTATATATATTATGATGGTGTAGTTTATGTAACTGCTCCAAGCCTAGCAGATGTTATCCATCTTTTCATTGGTTGGCACAAGCATTGCCTTACTTTTATAGGCGGTGGATTTCTAAAGGTAGGTGTGAACAACTCTTATTGATTGTTGGTTACATTGACGTTTTAAAATAGATAAAATTTTGTGCTTTTTTTCTAGATTTTAGTCTCTATAGATTGTTGCACTTATTTAAATAACATTTTACCCAGATTATTATGCAAACTAATATAAATATAGAATAAATGTTTGTATTGCACTCAATTCAATATATTCATAAAAGGTCAACTGAAACATCTGCTCATCCACAGTTTTGTGAATTCATCAAGGAATTAGTCACACAAAAAACTTTATGTCCATCATGCGAATCGTAACATAAAACAACTGTAGCTTTTAAATATTAGGAGAAATATTTTGCAACTTTTAAAGTGAAAAAATATCGGCAGTTTTTATTGTACCTTAAAATAAAAAAAACTCTAGATTTGGATGCTTCTTTGTTCTAAAAACTGATTTTGAATGGAAGTAATTTTAGCTGTGCCTTATTCATAACCATATCTAATTCCATGTATATTACCCTTTGCCTAATAGAATCTCCTTGAAGTTTTTTTTTTAAATCGTTACGGTTTTTAAATTTGAGTTCCGTACAATTAACCCATTTTCTCTTAAACTTCTGTTTTCAATGTGTTAAAATATTGGAGCACTTACTAGGAGGAAGATGTACATACGTGTAACTCTAATTTACGTGTATTTTAGTGGTATGCTGAAAAAAACACGCTTAGTGGCCTTGAATTGCTTGCTAATGTTTCCTTCTCATCATACACTCTTCCCTCAGGAGGAGCCTTGATACTCATGCAGGAACAAGATGGACACTGTGAGGGTTTGTTATGTTGGCACGTAATATGTCAACCCAATATATATTTCAACTTTCTGTTCAATTTTTGAGACTGTTGAGATAGGAATATGCATTATATAAACTATTTGATTGGCTGTACAGTTACATTTAGCCCTTACATTTTTGCTATAGTACTATTAGTTCTATGTTAACAATATTATAAAAATTGCTAGCTTTCTTCTTAGCTATAAAGCATTAATGCAAGTATTTACATGTTATCGACTAAAGTGATAATGGTAATAACTATAATATAACTAATATTCCTAACTGGTAATAATTTTATATTTAAATAATAATTAATAACTTTAATATTGTTGTTGATTTTATGTTCATACTAGCTGTGCCACCCGGCGTTGCCCGGGTAATATAAAAGTTTTGGATAGAAAACTGATTTGTATTTAACATATAACAACATTTGCCATTCTAACTTTCAAACTACATATCATGAGAAAATCTCTAGGGGGAGATAACTCTGTGGTATAGACTATCATGAGTGAAGTGTTTTGTCTTATAAAAAATGAGAAGTTGTGAGAGTTTTGCTATTAGGTAGATTGATAATGTGAGCGAACAGCTTCTCGTGACGTTATGCTATTACCAGCGTCATACGTAAAACAGTTAGGTATTGCTCTGATACACTGACTTATTTTAGCAGTGTTGCAATTTGACATTCGTAGTCCAGTGGGCTAGGTGTGAGACTAGTGAACATCTGGGTCCGAGATCAAACCCTCTTCCGTACAGAATAGTTATTCCAAGATTTTAAGATCTATAGCTGAATTTCCGACATATATACAACATACTTTGAGAAATGTATACTGTATATACATGTAAATATGAATAGGAATGAGATTATGTTCTAACAAAACCGAGTGTATGCTGAAACAGTAGAGCGCGCATGAGAGTCTATATTTATGTAGCACAGTGTGATACTATAAATATAATAATAGCAATAATTATTGCTCCTCTAATCTGTTGGGTAAAAGATATTTCTGGTTCATCAACTCTTCATGTGCTGCAGCTCCTATTCTTGTTATATATATAGACATTCTCTACTAACAGTCTTATAATATACTAATATACTAATATAACAAAATATATTTTGGTGCAGTCAGAGATCTGGACTTGGATCAACTTGCGGTAGGAAAGATTGCTTGGTTCAACATGTGGGACTATGCTATGAGTGATGAAGAGATCAAAATGTTGAGATGTAGAGATCAAGGAAATGTTGTCAACTGGAACACTTTGTCTCAACAAGGTTCCGCTACCATCCATTATGAGACCTTTGAGTGCCAAGGTGAATTATTTTAATCGATATGTGTGAATGTTGATATGAACTACATGCAAGAGAGCACAACTCATGTGGATAATAACATATTTTAGCTCAGGCAGATTGCTGAATCAGAGGAATATAATTATAACAGAAAATTTTAAGTGCATTTTAATTATTTATTTTGTAGTCCTTATATAAAGATTGAGAGTATAGTGATTCCTTAGTACTGACTTTTACAGTTGTAGATTAACTTCTGACTCATTCTTCATTATCTTCTAATTTATATTGGTATCATCCATATTATTTTTATCATACTCTCTAACAAAGTGAAATGAACCTTATTTTAACTAGTTTTACCCATTAAGAGGCGTGATGCATGCTAATAAGCTCTTCCCATCAACACGTAGTTGTAATGTACTTCAGTTAAAAATGCTCAGCAACTTAACAATGCCATATCAACCAATGTCTGATATCTCCAAACCTGGCATGAGTTTACTAACAATGACTGATAATGGCCGTGTTGTTGAATTGAATAATTCCCCTTCTGAAGCAACTGAAGCTGACCTAGGTACTATTAAGCACAGTTTAGAACTGGGACAGAGCGTTCTCAACAAGCATTAGTTCAAATCATTCAATTGTAAAGTCAAACCTCAACATACGTGCCTGATGCCTCCCCGAAATAAGGTCATATGGTGATTTTCTCGTAAATCCAAGCAATATTTCCGAAATAAAATCCCTAAAAACAAATCAGCTATTTTTTATTCTGTCAAAAAGCATACCTAAAACAATAGATTAAAACAGAAAACATGTTTTTATTTCTTCTAATTAGCCACATACACTCACAAAGTAACAAATACTTATCTAGTGGTTGTGATCCGCAAAACAGTTTAACATTACTATGTGCATTACTATATGGAGTTCTCACCTTCGAGTAGTGCTGCACGATATCTTTGCATGTACATTTGATTATTTGGTCTCTAGATATATCGAATATCGAAAAATATCAAACATTGGAGTTGTTTTCTATCGATATATAGCGTTAGGCTTTAACATGAACGATATGAAAGGATATTGGTCAATACCCGGTTAAAAACAGGAATTGTCTCCTCTTTACAATAAGGAGATTAGACAACTCCAGTTTTGCAAAATAGACTATGCCGGTATTTTGATAAAATATCGGCTTCGATATTCATATCAACTTGAAAACTGACAAAATATAAAATCATCCACTGAAATATATCGTCACATCGAATGATATAGGTTTATCGTGCAGCTCTACCATCGAGACAGTTGTAGTGGCTAATGACTGTTTGTGGGAGACTTGATGGCTTGACTTGATGCTTTTTGTTTTGCTTTCACTATCTACAGTATTTTAGTTTGTCTTTTTAAAACTGATTTGAAAATGAAGACTGAGTGATGCTGTTTTTAAAAGCAGCCCTTAGAACCACTGGCCACCTCGCAGTCGCATCAAGAACTGTCTTGTATCCTCGTATTTCAAATTTGTCTCAAATCTGAAAGCAAAAACTTGGTCAAAATATTGCTGGTATCTCTAAATTCTTGTATGTTGGGGCACACGTATGTTGAGGTGTGTCTGTATTATCTTTGTTTATAAAATAATGGTAGTTTACTTTTGTCATAAAACCTTTTGAAAACGATTAGAGAGTTGTTAAAGTAATCCATAGCAGCTTCTAAAGGTTGTTGAGAATTTTAAAGTATTAGAATTACTTTTCAGGTTATTTCTGAGCTGATGAAATTTGAGTGTTTTTTAGGACACAGGCTATTCTAGTTTTTTTGAATAAAATTGAAGGTTATGTGCTTTCGACCTTTATAACACATTTAATGGTGTTCCCAAAGAAGCTTGATTACTAAGTTGTTACAAAAAACATATTGCTCTTTTTCATGTAGTTTATGAAAACTGCGTATTAAAAGGTAGTAAAATACTCCGACAAAAGCTATAACTACCAATAATTCCAGCATATAAAGTTTTGATTGGATAATTTACAGGAGAGATGGATATCTTGAAGACAAAGTATGTTACTAACAACAAACAGGAAATGACTCTGTGTAAGATCTCAGGAGCATCTCTGAATGGAGCAATGAACGTCAACTCGGAGACAGCAGACACTCCTAATAGATGTGTCCTTCTTTGTACCAGATCTGATAGTTGTTTGTCAGCTAACTACCAATATTCTTCTGGCATGTGTACACTGAACGATGATATTGATCAGGGTAATGAAGGGGACTTTGTTACTAACCTTGGCCCTGATTATGTTCATTTCACTTCCAGGGAATGTGTAGATGCTTGAGACTACAATATACATATTTCTGAACCTATTTTAATAATGTCTAGACGTGTTGCGTAAACAAGTTGATTTTTTGAATAAAGGTTTTTTTGTGATTGAGAAATCTTACATTTGAGAACAACTAATAACGCTGTTTATTCCAAGTAATTTGTTTTATGTAAGTGTTGTATAACATTGCTTGTTTGGTTTGTTTCAAGTTTTGTGAATCTATGTGTGATATATTGGCTGTATCTATTTATATAGTTGAATAAACAAATAAATATATAGGAAAGCCTGTCAGAATTTTTATAACAGTAATATTTTATACTGGTAATTCCTCTGTCATACAGTCCCTGATGAAAGTGATAATAGAAAAAGAAAGGGTACTTCCGGTTGAGCATTGCAATATTAGCAGTTAAATAGCATTGCAGTGCAGTAGGAAAACTGCAATGGTAGCAGTAATGTACTGAGTGTTATTATGTACAACAAAAAGCAATAATGAAAGGAAAATATTATATGTTTATATCTCTCCCCTGAAATAGGATAAATGCAATACTAGAAGTAAAATGGCAAGCTGCTGTGTAATATACACAGGCTGGGGGCTGCATATCATTAGTCATAGCAGCCAATATCAAGAAGTTGTGATATTTATCTAGATTTCTGTATTTATATCTAAAAACTTACACTGAACTTAAAAGTCTAAACAGGTTTTAGCTGGTTGTCATAGAAATAGATGTATATCTATAAGAAAATGTAGACTTATTACTTAATTTTGCAGATATTAAAAACGGCTTCGCAGTACCGCGATATTGGGCACAGTCGCAGTATCATCAACAAAGTCTTTAGAAAAATAATAACAGTAACATATTGCATACTATCGGTCACTATATACTTCGATCTTGTAAATTCAAATGATTATTCTTATAACTAAATCTTATCAAATCGAGTAATTATTCTTACAATTATATCTTGTAATAATCTTATAAGAATCATTAAAAAAATATCATCATCATTTCCTTTACTTTTGCTTATATGGACATCAGTTAGAATACCAAAGTACTCATCCCACAACCAAACACGAGCGAAGCGATTGTTTGGGAGCTTTATGATATATGCATATGTGCGCACAACTCACGACAATTATTCATCAACACCGTCGCAAACCCTTGTACCGAAATCTCATCAAAAAACTTAATTATCTCTCAATGGAGTCGTTTAAGTATAATAGCGATACAAAACACATATAAACCTCTTTAAATATGTTACCAAGTCTTAGAAATTTGTCGAACATATCCTAAACCTTACCCATCTGATCAGAGTATACATAAATAAACAGATTAATTTTGCCTAAAATCGCTATTAAAACTTGACAAACCTCTTTCAATCAGAATTAAAACCGGCCAACAAAACCCCGATAAGGCCGTGTGACAGAGAGTAGAACCCTTAAGTCGTGCGCATTTCACGAGAAAAAACATGCGCATTTTACCAGTCTATGGCATTGTACAATCGCCGAAGGTTTCTGTAATTAACATAGAAGTACCGGAAAGTAATCGTTTCTTTTTTGCCGATTCTACCAGACTCTGACATTTTGGACACTGATAATGAGTATTTTGGTATTCTAACTGATGTGCAAAGCAGTGAAAGTAAAGGAAATGACGATGATATTTTTCTAATGATTCTTATAAGATTATTACAATATATAATTAACGTAGAAGTACTGTAAAGTAATCGTTTTTTTTTACTGATTCTACCGGACTTTGACACTTTGGACACTTATAATGAGTACTTTGGTATTCCAACTGATGTCCAAAGCAGTGAAAGTAAAGGAAATGATGATGATATTTTTCTAATAATTCTTATAAGATTATTACAATATTTAATTGTAAAAATAATTATTCACTTTTATAAGCTTTAGTTAAAAGAATAATCATTCGAATTTACAAGATCGAAGTATATAGTGACCGATGGTGTGCAATATGTTACGGTTATTATTTTTCTAAAGATTTTGTTGATGGTACTACGGCTGTGCCCAATATCGCGGTAATGCCCAGCCATTTTAATATATGCAGAATTAAGTAATACGCCTACATTTTCTAATAGCTATACATCTATTGTTATGACAACCAGCTAAAATCTGTTTAGATTTTTAAATTCAGCATAATCTTTTAGATATAAATACAGAAATCTAGATAAATATCACATTTTCTTGATATTGGTTGCTATGACCAAAGATATACAGCCCCTTCAGCTATATATATATATATATATATATATATATATATATATATATATATATATATATATATATATATATATATATAGCTGAAGGAGGCTGTATATCTTTGGTCATAGCAACCAATATCAAGAAAATGTGATATTTATCTAGATTTCTGTATTTATATCTAAAAGATTATGCTGAATTTGAAATCAGAGTGCTCAACATAGGATGGGGCAGTATAAATATATATATACAGTATATATATGTATATATATACATATATATATATATATATATACTGTATATATATATATATATACTGTATATATATTTATTTATACTGCTCCATCCTATGTTGAGCACTCTGATTTTAGTTTTAAGTAGGATACATTTCAATACTTATTGCTCCATATAAGTAATTTTATTTATTTAATTTCACTTGCATGTTGAGCACTTTTTGCTGGACTGAGTCATGGATAGTTTCAACTTACTTTATTCAACTAAAAACATTCCAATTGCCAATAACATCGAATATTTGACTAGACTGATTGAAATGACTGAGAAGTTAATAAAAAGAATGAAGTGGAGAGCATACTTTTTCTTAAATTCCAATATAAAACCAAACTCTTGTGGAAGTTTCGGATTTAAATCACGTAAGACGCCACCAACCGTGAAAGAATTGACACAGTTTGAGTTAGAACTTATTAAAGTTATATAAAATATCGAATTTCAAAGCACTACAAATAACTTTCAGGAGAAACTGAAGAATGATGTAAAAGCAATAAAAATATACAACAACATACTTGTCAAAGCTGACAAAACCACTAATTACTTCAAACTAACACCTGACTTTTACAAAAAAACTGTACTAAATAACGTTACCAAAAATTACAAAAAAACTACAACTGACAAAATTGATTCAATAGGACTGACTGACCAACAAATTGCATGCAAACTACACCTTGATGACAGAATTGAACAGACTGCAACAAAAGAGGCTTTTATAACATTGAAAAACCACAAACCCAATTTTCCCAACAACTCCACTTACAGACTCATAAACCCAACGAAGACAGAAATTGGGAAAATAAGTAAACAAATACTAGCTAATATAACCCTTTCTGTGCGATCTAAAACAAAAGCAATTTTATGGCGAAACACGACAGAAGTTACCAGCTGGTTTAAAGACATTAAAAATAAACACAAGCACTCTTTCATTACTTTTGACGTTTGTGACTTCTACCCATCTATAACACCAGAACTCTGAAAAAAAGCACTAACTTTTGCCTCAAAATACGCCAAAATCAGCGATGATGAACGACATATAATAATGCACACAAAAAATTCTTATCTCAGCCATAACGATGCCACTTGGATTAAAAATGACTCTGCCAACATGTTCGATGTGACGATGGGTAGTTTTGACGGAGCCGAGACTTGTGAACTCGTGGGAACTTACAGATTATCTCTACTACCAGATAAACTAAAAAGTAATACTGGACTCTACCGTGATGACGGACTGGCAATATGCAACGACACACCTAAATATGCCAAAAGCATGAAAAAGGCGATTTGCAATATATTTAAAGCAAACAATTTGAAAATAACAATCGAAGCTAACATGAAAACCATCAACTTTTTAGATGTAACCCTTGACTTAACCAAAAGCTCATACGTCCCATACACCAAACCTAACAACACCATTTTATATGTACATACGTAGATTGAGCAACCACCCCCCTTGCATAATTAAAAACTTACCACTTAACATTAATAAAAGACTGAACAGACTTTCCTCTAGCAAACATATTTTTGACAAGGCGATACAACCATACCAGACAGCTCAGACAAACAGTGGATACAACCATATACTTACTTATGAAAATACAAACTTCACTAACAAAAGAAAAAGACAAACTAGACAACGAACCATAACCTGGTATAACCCACCATTTAATTCAAGTGTAAAAACTAACATAGGAAAAAGATTCCTGACTTTGATCAACAAATGCTTCCGAAAGACAAACCCTCTACACAAAATATTTAACAAAAATACCTTGAAATTGAGCTACTCAACTATGCCTAACATCAAAAACAAAATAGAACACCATAACAACAGGCTCCTTTCAAATCCGCCAACTACCGAAACCAAAAAATGCAACTGTAGAACAAAATCAGACTGTCCGCTTAACCAAAACTGCCTTCAGAAGAGCATAGTCTACCAAGCACAAGTGACAAGACTAGACAGCAACACTGCTGAGACCTACGTCGGACTTTGTGAAATGAACTTTAAGACTAGGTACAGCAACCATAAAAGCAGTATAAATAATAGCGCAAAAAGAAATGCTACAGAACTGAGCAAACACATATGGGCACTAAAAGACCAAAGACATTAATTTCAAACTTGAGTGGACTATACTAAAACACGCCAAATCTTACAGCAACATAAGGAAAAGGTGCAATTTATGTATTTCTGAAAAGTATTACGTTATTAAAAAACCTGACATGTCAACACTTAATAAAAGAAAAGAAATTGTCTCATCCTGCCTTCATTCTAAGAGTTATCTTCTCTGCAATTTTAGTAATAAGTTAATCAGAGCGCGACAAAACCCACTAATCACGTAAAAGAAAGGGATGTTTGAAAAGTCACCATCTTGCCACAGTTGAAGCTTACAGCCTGAAGAATGCGCCAGCAGGAAACTGACAGTAGCTGAAAGATAAGTAAACTATTTAATTTTCCAATTTATACTGCTCCATCCTATGCTAAACACACTGATTTTAGTTCCAAGTAGGATACATTTCAATATATATATATATATATATATATATATATATATATATATATATATTTATATATATATAAAATATATATATATACCACCAATCAATATATACCATCTCAAATCACTTTTGTGATTTGAGCACTCTGGTGCCAGCAAATTGACTTTCTTAAAGTCTGTGAAGCAACCTAGTTGCTTCATGGCAGGAAGTCAACTCTCAGTGGTAATGGGATTTGTGTTCCTTGCCAAAGCTCTGAGCTGCACTGATGAGGCTTCAATAGCCGAAACAGTACTGTCTGTAGCATGAGTATATATATATATATATATATATATATATATATATATATATATATATATATATATATATATATATATATATAAGAAAGAGACTACTCATAACACCACTGCAAATTGGCTGAAGAGGCTTAAAGAGAGCCATCAACACACTGTGGCTCAGCAAGGACTCACCATCAGCGAAGAAGACATCAAGTGCAGAGTGCAGCGTATGAAGAACTGGGCAGCACCTGGCCATGACATGATTCAAACCTTCTGGTTAAAGAAATTGACATCACTTCACACTAGAACGGCTAAGCAGATGGAATGCCTAATAGAACAAGGTGACCATCCGGAATGGCTGACCAAAGGACAAACTGTACTTCTGATAAAAGATCGAAAGCAGGGGCCGATTCCCAATAACTATCGACCAATAACGTGCTTGCCCACCACCTAGAAACTGCTCTCAGGAATAGTCGCAGACAAACTGGAAGAGCACATGAGTCACTATATGACCAGTGCTCAGAAAGGAATTGGGCGCAACACCCGAGAAGCCAAACATCAGTTACTGGTGGATCGGACGGTCTGTCAAGACAGCAGGAGAAGGCAAACCAATCTTGCCATGGCTTGGATTGACTACAAAAAGGCCTATGACTCAATTCCCCATAGTTGGATACTTGAGTGCCTCAGTATGTACAATGTTCACCCTGCTCTTGTGGCATTCATCAAAATGTCAATGACCAAATGGAAGACGGAACTGGAGGCTAATGGCAAAAAGCTGGCGAGTGTAGAAATCAAGCGAGGCATCTATCAAGGTGACTCCTTATCACCGCTGCTCTTCTGCATATGCCTAAACCCTCTAAGCAACATGCTAGAGGAGACTCAATATGGGTACCAGTTTAGGAGTGGCACCAAGATAAACCACCTCTTCTACATGGATGACATCAAGCTGTACGCTAACAAAGACAGGGACAGTGATTCGCTAATACACCTCACTCAGGTATACAGCAAGGACATCGGAATTACCTTCGGTATTGAGAAATGTGGAAGGCTAATTCTTAAGAAAGGCCATTCTATGCTCACAGATGGCCTAAGAATGCCAAATGGTACCATCAAAGATATAGAAGAAGGGTACAAGTACTTGGGGATTACGCAAAGCAACATCAACCACGAAGCCGAGGTACATCACAAAGCCATTACTGAATACAGGAAACGCCTTCGGCAGGTCTTACGGAGCCAGCTCAATGCCAGGAACCAAGTCATGGCAATAAATACCTACGCACTGCCAGTAATAAGATATCCAGCAGGCATAATAAAGTGGACTGAGGAAGCCATGAAAGAGACAGATATAGCAACTCGTAAACTGCTGACCATGCATGGAGCACGCCACCCAAAATCTGATACTACTAAATTGTATCTCGATAGGAAAGATGGTGGTAGGGGACTCAAAAGTGTGCAGCAGACAGTGAAAGAGGAGGAGCAAAGCATCAAAGCATATGCAGACTCCATGGCCACTTCAAATAAGTTGCTAGCTGAATTTCAATCGGCTGCTCTTACAACGGACCTACGCCCTGATGATGAGGAAATTGACTGGCGCACGAAACCTCTTCATGGTGCTTACCACCAACAAATATCTAAGGTTGGCGATCTTCACCAGACATATATGTGGCTGAACAAAGGAAACCTAATGGCCAATACAGAGTCGCTAATCATGGCAGCCCAGGAGCAAGTGCTCCCAACAAGGCAACTCCAAACAAAAATCTATCACACTAGAGACGATTCTAGATGCCGACTGTGCAAAGATGCACCTGAGACCATCCAACACATCATCAGTGGATGCAAACAGCTAGCAGGAAACGCATACACTGAGCGGCATAATCATGTCGCAGGTGTTGTGTATAGAAGTCTATGTGATGAGTATGGCCTTAATAAACCACTACACTGGTGGGAAGCTCCTGGTAAGGTCAATGAAAATGACCGCGCTAAGATCCTCTGGGACTTCTACATCCGAACTGACAAGCATGTCCTAGCAAACCAACCAGATATAGTGGTGGTAGACAAGGAAAACAAGAGGGCTTCTATAATAGATATAGCAGTACCCAATGACTACAATATAGCCAGCAAAGAAAAAGAAAAGGTAGAGAAATATCTCTCTCTTGGAGAAGAAATTTAAAAATGCTGGAATGTAAGAACAACTGTAATCCCAGTAGTCATTGGGGCACTGGGCGCAATAACACCAGCGCATAAAATGTGGCTTGCCCAAATACCAACAGCAATCAACTCAGGTGAGTTGCAGAAAAGTGCGCTATCGGGAAGAGCTAAGATCTTGAGGCGAGTGCTCAAACTCCCAGGTCTCTGGTAGGAGACCCGAGTTAGAGCAGAATTTACCACCCATACGGTGTATTCGGGATGAGGAAACAAGTTTATATATATATAAATATAATATATTTATATATTATATAAGTTAATATATATATATATACATATATATATGTATATATATCTATATATGTATATATATATATATATATATATATATATATATATATATATATATATATATATATATATATATATATATATATATATAAAGATAATAGTTGAGACTTCACTGATATAGTGCTTAAAGTTGTTCACCGAGCCTGTATAAATACAAAGATGGAAACTTTTTTGGAAAAGGTTATTACTTAAAGTTTCATGATGCAAAAGAATAATAAATTTACACCATTCATCATATAAAAATTTGCATGACACAAACACTGAACCAAGAATACACTAAGAACACCAAAATGAAGAGTTACCTGTATTTTTGCTGTATATATAAAACTATTGCTAAATTTTTTTCCATCTTTGTATTTATATATTTATATATATATAGATATATATATATATATAATATATATATATATATATAAATGTGTGTTTATGTATATTAAACAGCAGCTTGCCTTTTAACTTCTGATATTGCATTTCTCCTATTGCAGAGAGAGATATAAACATATATTATTTTCCTTTCATTATTGTTGTTTGTTGTACATAATAACACCAAGTACATTACAGCTACCATTGCAGTTACCATTGCAGTTCTCCTATTGCATTGCAGTGCCATTTGACTGCTAATATTGCATTTCTCAACCAGCAGTACCTTTTCTTTTTCCATTATCACTTTGGTCGTGTGCTGCATAACAAGGAAATTTTTAGTAATAAGTGTCCAAAATTTCAGAGTCTTGTAGAATCGGCTCCGCAAAAAAGAAATAATTACTTTTCAGTACTTCTTAATTACAGAAACCTTTGGCAATTGGACAATGCCATAGACTGGTGAAATGTACCTGTTTCGCTCGTGAAATGCGCATGACTTAATGGTTCTACTCTCTGTCGCACGGCCATATCGGCGTTTTGTTGGCCGATCTTTATTTTGGATAAAAGGCTTGTCAAGTTTTTATTGCGATTTTAGGTTAAATTAATGTGTCTATTTATGTATAATGCAATCAGATGGGTTAGTTTTAGAATACGGCATCAACTTTTCAAAGACTTGGTAACATATTTAAATATGTTTATATGTGTTTTGTATCATTATTATACTTAAACGACTCTACACAAAAATGGTTAAATTTTTTGATGAGATTTCGATACAAGGGTTTGGTAACAGCCGATGCCAGATAATTTTTAAGGAGTTGTGTGCGCATATGCATTTATCATAAAGCTCCCAAACAATCGCTTCGCTCGTGTTTGGTGGTGGGATTAATTTGACAAGAAACTCAAGAACATTAAAAAGCAAACTATATAGGTCGTCATCCTGTTCCTTAACAAATGTGTTTGACACTTACCTAAAGACTCCAAAGGCATCTCATTAGTAGGAAAGCTCTTCCCACTTTCTTAATGTTACTATTTTGGTTTCTGCCATTCTCGTTTACAAGTTTTAATAGAAATGCACTATCCTCTCCATTTCTTATTTGGTGTGATTTTACACTTAGTCAAATCAATTTAGGTTTTATTCAGAACAAATTATTTGGTGAACCTCTTGGCTAGTTTAGTCTTTTCAATTTTGCTGCACCTGTTGACACATGCCATATTTTCATAGTCAGAGATGGGAGGGATAAATGTGCTAGAAGCACAAGAGTGTTCTAAGTTTGTAAAATCATGAGGACCTTGAGAGGTTAGTTGGTATAACTCTTGGCTAGGTTATTTCTTTACTAGGTTATTCAGATTAGCTGGACATGTTGACATACACCTTATTTTCAAAGTTGGTGATAGTGACAACTCATAGAAATAATACTCATACTGAAAGCATAAGGAAATTATAATTGTGTAAAACCATAAAAGCCTTGAGGTGGTAAACAGTCATAAGAGCACCAGACATTGATAGCTTGCCAACACAGATAGTATATCAAACGCTATAGTTTAAGCATATAGGAAACAATCACCAATACATATAAAGAAAATATGTAGTGAGACACGAGTATAGACCACATTTTTGAAAAAATCAATAAGTTATTTTCACAGAGCATATGCGCAGTAATCGGCACCGTAAGAGCTGTTTTACTGGAGGCTAGGAATTAAACAGTTAAGTGCTGTTAACTTTAATCTAAGATGATGAGCAGATGTAGGTCATTCTTCACTATCAAAGTGCATTGTTATAAATGCACGTATATAAACTAGCAATGGGTGATAACTACAATATATTTTAGTGGTATGCAGAAATAAACACGCCTGGTGACTTTGAAGTGCTAGCTACTATCAACATTTCTTCATACATTCTACCTTCAGGAGGGGCTTTAATACTCTTGCAGGAACAAGGTAGACACTGTAAGGATATGTTTTGTTGCCATTTGACATACCAATAAGACACTTTAGCTCTCCATTGTAGAATGTTCCATGAGTTATGAAAACATTTAAGATGAGAATTACAATAAAATAGGTCTGATAGACATATTTTACTGTTACATCTAATTGTAATATTTCTGCCATGTTCAAACTTTTTGATTTTTCTGCTGAATTTAAATAGTTTTACTCATAAACAGCTGGAACTGATGTTGTTTACCAGCTTTTAAATTGCTAGAGCTAAACCACAGTAGTAACCTTTTAGTTACTGCTTTAGGGCAAGACTGTAAAGTCATTAACAAAAATAATTGGAACACTGCCCATCAAAGTTATGTTGGGGTCATTTTTTGGGCTTCAAGACTCTCATGTGCTATGCATTATATGTTACAAGTTTTTCACTTTTTACTAGTTTCGTTGAAACATTTTCATATAAAATTTAATTTTTTTCTGTGCTGCAATTTCCTTTTTGTTACATAAATGGACATTCTCTACTAACAGCCTTACAATATATTTAGGAGCAGTCAGCTCTCTGGACATAAACCAACTTGTGGTAGGAAAGATTGCTTGGATCAACATGTGGGACTATGCTATGAGTGACGAGGAGATCAAGATGTTGAGATGTAGAGATCAAGGAAATGTTGTCAATTCGAACACTTTGTCGACACAAGGTGCATCTCACATTCATTATGAGACATTTGAGTGCCAAGGTAAACTGTGAAAAGTATTAACTTTATAAATTATGACAAGGTCTAATTAATCTTTCTTTAGGAATGATTGCAACACAATGTTCTTAAGCAAGAAGATATTTTAGTGTGAATGAGCAATGCTGTCAAAATGAATAAAAGACAATCGAAATTTAGTTCATAAAATATACCATAATAAATGGTTAACACTTGTTATGAGAATTAAAGGCAGGTCTGCACAACTACAAATAATCGAAATGTAACTCGAACTCAAACCAACATACAGACTTTAAATCATTGCCTATGACTGTTATAGTAAATATGCACTAGGAACTGTGTCTTAACATTTTGATTGAAACATATATCAATAATTAAAGTAACTTGAGTTTTGGTTGGATGTTTTACAGGAGTGATGGATATCTTAAACACTGAGTATGTTACTAACAACAAACAGGAAATCACTCTGTGTAAGATCTCAGGAACATCACTGAATGGAGCCATGAACACCAAAAGTTGTGATTTTTATCTAGATTTCTGTATTTATATTTAAAAACTTCCACTGAACTTAAAAATCTAAACAGATTTTAGCTTGATTTCACCAGCATTGATAATTTGAATACTCAGCTTTCCAAGCTGTTTAAAGAATTTAAAAGCTGCTGTAGCGACACATTTTTATACTCAAAGAACTTTTTTATACCCAAAGGTACTTTTGTCTTTTTATAAAACAAATTGAAATAGGTTATATTTCAGAAATCTTAAATTATTGTAGGTGACTCAATAATTTTGCACATGACTGCGCATTGAAAAAACGCAAAAACCATGAATAAGCACTGCATTAGGTTTATTCATAGATTAGGTACAGGAAAAGCACATTAATAATAGACATACCAAAAATACTGAAGCATTGAATAAGTTTCTCCTTCATAAAAGTGATGCATATTAAAATATGCACTAAATTACTTAATTACTAAATTAAATGACTGTGCACAGGTGCCCTCTCATGCTGGTTATGCTGAACAAGTTGTTTTCTATTATGATAAATAAAGTTGGTGCATAACTGGCATCGGCATATTATTTTACAAATTGGCTTTAGGGTTGTACTACTTTTCTGATTTCTTCTCACAAGTAGCAGTAAGATTGAAGGTTACAATTTAAAACATGCTGAGATCTCATATTTTTATAAAATCTTTTTAAGAGAATTTATAACTAGCTGAGCTATATGAAACTATATAAATTAATAAACTGTACAGTCTATTCTTCCAAGCATCCTTAACATGACCTCCACAAAGGTGTCTTGGAAGAGATGGAGATCATAAAGACTAAGTATGTCACTAACAACAAACAGAAAATGCCTCTCTGTATCGCCTCAATGGAACCATGAACATCATCTTTGAGGCAATAGACACTCCTAATGAATGTGTCTTACTTTGTACCAGATCTTATTGTTTGTCAGCTATACCTACCAACATTCCTCTGGCGTGTGTACACTGAATGATGATATAGACCAAGGTATTGAAAAGAACTTTGTTACTAACTTTGCCTCGGATTATATATATATATATATATATATATATATATATATATGAGTTTTTTGAACATAAAGGCAAGCTTGATAGATTGCTGGTTGTTCTGGTAAAATTTGTGCAAACAGAATTAGGTTTTGTATAAAACACAAAATGTGTACTTTTATGATGACAGGTGTTATGGAATTTTGTACTTTTACGAATTTATGTAGGTTTTTTAAAACTAATTGTACTCAGGTTTTACTCTTGCTATAGATTTGGTTATTTTTTGAAAACTTGCTCTTTCTTGATTGTGATCGTAAATAAATGTGTCATGGAATAAAAACTTAAAGGTTGACTTGCAACAAAATTCACATTACAGTTATTTAATATCAAAAGATTCACCATGTCTTACTCTGTTGTGTTGTAGGTGCAAAAAATGTGGGAATGTGATTACAAGCTTTTAAAAGCTAAAAAACGAACAGTTAATCGCAGCCACACGCGACCGTCGTAGTTTGGATTCTCTTTCCAAAACGGCTTAAATGTGACAAAGCTGTGGTAGATGGTTTCTGTTTGCACTTTCATGCAACATTATTCGTCGAAATATTTTCATAAATATACTTCACACATTTAATAAAACCATGTATATTGTTCTTACGCGCCTATTTTATCGTCATTGTAATGCTGTCACTTTTAGCAGTGATATCTTATAATATACAGTAAAAATTCATTTAATTTTTTAACCTTACTTCGAAGGAGTACATATCATTGTCTGATAATCATGAAAAACCTGTTGGTCACCTGTGATAATCGAAAAGTGCTGCACAAATATTTGTGAAGTATTGGGTCACATGATCAGATTACGACTTGACGATTTGATCAAGCCGAAACAAAACTGTAAAGTAGCGAGCATCTATATTTGATACAGGGTATTCAGTATAACCCGAAGTGTTTGTCATAAACTATTGCTACGATAAGTTTATATTGAGCTTTTTATTGGCCTTTCAATTCACGTGAGAACATCACGTGACAAAACAATAACCAAACTGTAATGACTAAGTCGGATAAATAAACAGATTCCAATCTACGGCGGCTTTTTGTTTTTGAGCTTTTAAGAGCTTGTAGTCACATTTGCACATACTTGGCACCTACAACACAACAGAGTAAGACATGGTGAATCTTTTGATACCAAATAACTGTAATGTGAATTTTGTTGCAAGTCAACCTTTAACATAGCTGAAGGCCTGGATGCAAAAACTGTAAGATATGAAAATAAACGATGATAAGCCAACAGAACCTACATTTTAACACAGTTCTGGCTCAAAATTTTATTTTAAAAAAAACAAGGTATGTAAAGCCTTTCTGAGACTTCTACTGCACAACAACTTTCAGGTCAGTAAAAATGTACTTTAAGTTTTTAAATAAATTATTAAATTGGCTTAAATTAAAATTAAATCTGTCATTAAATAGGATAAATTAAATTAATCTGTCAGATAAATAGGATAGTTAAATGGTAGGTCAGAAGGGTAAAAAAAGATAGTGAGCTTGTCTGTCAGAGAGAGTCTGTCAGAGAAATCCATAGAGTTAATGAGTTAATCAATCAACAGAATTGAAAATTTAATTGATTAGTATATTAGAGAGATGAAACGTTATTTGGCTTTGATGTAAGAAGGGAATAAATTAGTTTTTTAAATGGTCTGTCAGAAAGGATTTGTCAGAGGATTATAAAAAGTTAATTGGTTGTGCTGTCAGCGAAATAAAGACAGTTAATTGACTCGTCTTCAGAAAGATAAAAGAGATAGTTGGTCAGTCTGTCAGAGTGTTAGAATAGTTAGGTGGCTGGTTCATAAGAAGTATAGAAGAGTTAAACGGCTGGTCTTTCAGGAGGATAAAAGGGTGTGTCTATCAGAGAGGTAGAAGAGTTAATTGGCTAGTCTTTCAGAGAGGTAGAAAGAGTTTATTGGCTTGTGAGTCAAAGAAAAGTTTTTCAGACAAATTGAAAAGTAAGGTAACTCCTCTGTCAGAGGGATAGCAAAGTTAATTGACTGTTAATCAGTTATAAACCATTAATAAATTTTATCACGCAAAAGAGCAAACTATTAAAACAACATCTAAAGGAGTTAAAGTTTGCAAGTATTTTGATTTTGATTTGCAATGAAACCTTTATATTGAAAGCGAGTAATCCTTCAGAGTAGATAAGCTAAGATATGCATGTGCTGACAACTGATTTTAACTATTTGACAACTACTCGTTATACTAGATAATTCTGCTCTATTTTATATACAGTACACCAGCACTTTCAGGTTGTATTAATATACTTATGGCCAACTTTCAGAGTCTTATGATGGTTATAATGATCATGAAGTCCTGAACTGTCCCAACAACAAACAAAATAGGTAACTTTGATATGTATTGGACATATTGATGCACATTGATACACTGGACACGATATCACACCTTTACAACATCTTAAAGTCAGAGCAAATAGAGCTATCATACCTATTTATCACTTCACGACCTTCATAGCTTTATACATTTTAACATCCAATTTCGACTTGTTTGTATGTTTTATTTGTATCTACATGTTTAGTGTTTGGGTTTTGAAGCCTAGTTTTAGGCATGTAACCTGTGCATTTCTACTTAATGTTTACTGTTACTTTTTGTCTAGTTTATTATCACTTTTTTGCGCTCCCCCTTAGCGTTTATATTTAGGTCTCAGGCTAGGTTGAGTTTATAGTTAGCTACACGTTTATTTAAAGACGCAATCAAGAAGAAACAAGTATTCAGTAAATATAACAGAACAAACTACAGGCGTAAAATTTAGCTGCAAGTAGCTTAGGGAAAGCTTACATAAAACCATAAAATCACAAAAGTCTCATCACACTTTGCATGTAAAGCATCAAAAAACTACACCAAGTGTTTATATGTAACTACATGATGTTTGCACAATCTTTATCATGACAACCAACAAAATACCAAATGTGCTTTCTTGTTCAAAGGCTTCAAGCATCTACACATTCCCTTGCTGTGAAATGCACATAATCAGAACCAAGGTTGGTAACAAAGTCCCCTTCATTACCCTGATCTATATCATCATTCAGTATACACATGCCAGAAGAGAGTTGGTAGTTAGCAGACAAACAACTATCAGATCTGGTACAAAGAAGAACACATCTAGTAGGAGTGTCTACGGTCTCAGAGTTGATGTTCATGGCTCCATTCAGTGATGCTCCTGAGATCTTACACAGAGTCATTTCCTGTTTGTTGGTAGTAACATACTTAGTCTTCAAGATCTCCATCTCTCCTGTAAATTATCCAATCAAAACTCTAGATACTTTAATTATTAAAAAGCAAAATGGCAGAAAAACACTGTCAGATTTGGTACAAAAGGAGGACACATCTAGTAGGAGTGTTTACTGTCTCCGAGTTGATATTCATGGCTACATTCAGTGATGCTCCTGAGATCTTACACAGAGTCATTTCCTGTCTAATGTTAGTGACAAGGTTTAATTTCAAGATGCCATCTCTCCTTTAAATGATCCAATCAAAAATTTAGAGACTTGAATCGCTCATAAATTATTTAACCAAAAAGTTAATACACAAAATCTAGTACATGTTTACTATAACAGTAATAGACCTTGATTTACAGTCTACTTTTTTGAGTGAGTTCAATTCACATTTCTATGAGTTCTACTTGTGCAAATCAGCAGCTATTCGTCATAACAAGTTTTAGCCGTTGATTATGTTAAATGTATATTGGCTTTTATTCACTTTGGCGCTGTAGCCAATTCGCTTTAAAATATCTTCTTTTTAAGAACATTACGTTGCATTCATACCCAATTAAAACTGTTTTGACCTCGACATATTTTACAAACTTTACACTTTTCACACTTTACCTTGGCACTCGAAGGTCTCATAATGGATGTGAGAGGCACCTTGTTGCGACAAAGTGTTCCAGTTGACAACATTTCCTTGATCTCTACATCTCAACATCTTGATCTCCTCATGACTCATGGCATATTCCCACATGTTGACCCAAGCAATTTTTCCTACTGCAAATTGGTCCATTCCCAGATAGCCGACTGCACAAAAATGTATTTTAAAGCCGTTAGTCGAGAATGTCGATATATGTAACAAGAAAGGAGTTGCAGCAGAGAAAGGAATTAAATTTTATATGATTATGTTTTAAGGGAATTCTTAGATACCAAAAACATATAATGGACAGCATATGAAAGTTTTGAAGCCCCAAAAAATAGCTTGACCCAACATTGAATAGAGCTTCAAAGTGTCTGATTGATTTATCACGTTCTTACTAGTAGTACCATAGCAGTAATATTACAACTACATGTCATTATTAGTAAATTTATGTAGATATAACAGTACAATATGTCTACTAGATCTATTTCATTGTTATTCTCATCTTAAATGTCTCCATAACTCATGGAACATTCTAGAATGGAGAGCCAAAAAGTCTTATTGATATACTACATTCCTACCAAAGGTACCATAGCAGTAGTATTACAACTAGATGTAGATGTAACGGTAAAATATGTCTACTAGGTCTATTTCATTGTTATTCTCATCTTAAATGTCTCCATAACTCATGGAACATTCTAGAACGGAGAGACAAAGTGTCTGATTGATATGTCAAATGGCAGCAAAACATATCCTTACAGAGTCCATCTTGTTCCTGCATGAGTATCAAAGCCCCTCCTGAAGGTAGAATGTATGAAGAAATGTTGATAGTCGCTAGCACTTCAAAGTCACCAGGCGTGTTTATTTCTGCATACCACTAAAATATATTAGAGTTATCATCCATTGTTAGTTTATATACCTGAGTTTGTAACAATTCATTTTAATAGTGAAGAGGTACTAATAAGTTCGCTTTGCATTATTACTAGCTGAATGATGATAATTATCTTCCAATTTTTGATAAAAGCGTTTTTCTATCATGCCTAAAGTCAAACTTAATACATGCAAAAGCTACATTATTATTCTTGACATAGAAAGAAACAAGAAAAGGTTTTGATGAAAAATATTTTGCACTAGTGTCAAATATTCTTTCAGCTATATAATTAATCTGTTTTACATAAATATAATAATCAGTTGCAACTGTAGCATATTTAATTGCTGTTATAGATAAACTTTAGTACAGGTGCACATGCTGCTCACCATTTGAATTCTAGAAGCCTAGCATGACATGTAGAGGAGCAAACGGTTCTACTAGTGCAAGAGTTAAAAAGGGCTCTAAATCCTTACATAACGTAAACAGAAATATCAACTAATTTGTCATCAGAATAGTTTATAAACTAGAAATTCCCCTGTCATACAGCCCACAACCAAAGTGATAATGGAAAAAAGGGTACTGCTTTTTGTTGAAAATGTAGTTACAAAAGGTCAGAATTCTACAAAAGTAGAATTATTTAGTCAGCTGTTGTAAGCGAAGCCTACAACATCTACTAAAGAGTTCTCTGAATCAGATAAGTTGTTGTTTTTATTTTGGGTAGCGTGTTGTTGAACATTAACATTTGATGTTGATGGTTGCTGTGAGGACCTTTTATTTCTCCTCTGTAATAATTGGGAGACACGTGGTTGGCCAGTGCGACGACGTGGTGTTCTGGGAGGTTGTATGTCCATGGTAGTTGTCAAGTTGTTTTGATATAAAATTCAAAAGGTCGATTATGCAAAACAAAAGGTTGTATAAAATTCAGACCTGAACTACTACTATCTCAAACCTATGTTTTACAACAATAAAATAAATATTAATTTAAGCTCTAGGCTTAACCTACTGTACGTAATTTGAGTAACAACATCAATAATGAAATATGTTTATTATATCTCTGAAATGCAATATTAAAAGTAAAATGGCAAGCTGCCGTGTAATATACACAGTTTGAAAGTTGCGTTGGAAAGTTGAAAGTTGGTTGTGTTGAATGTAGAATGGTTTTGACAGCAGTATGTAACAGAAAGCAAGCATTAGCATTAACGAGTTTGTACATTTTCTGCAAACCGGAGTAAAATAAAGAAATATTCTTGTCACAAAAGGGCATTGCAGATTGGCCCTAGCTTGTAGATAAGATGTAAAGAAATATGGCTAATGTTCTAGATAAATTAATGAAACCTTCAGTAATTGGACAACAAACATAGGCTGATACACTGTGTACCACATTTTCGTACCTGTAAATCGGTCTACACTTCAAACAGTCTACGTTAATTAAAGAAACCTTCGGCAATTAGACAGTGCAATCATTATATACTTCAATGTTGTAAATTCTAATGATTATTCTTATAATTGAATATTATAATAATTTTTTTATAAAATCAAATAATTAATTTAAATAATAAAATCTGCAAAAAAGAAACAATCACTTTTCAGTACTTCTAAGTTAGTTACAGAAACCTTCGGCAATTGAACAATTCTATAGACTGGTGAAATGTGCACGTTTTTCTTGTGAAATTTGGATGACCTAATAGTTATACTATCTGTTGCACGACTTTATTGGCGTTTTGTTGGCCGATCCTAATTTTGATTAAAAAAAGCTTATCAAGTTCCTATTTTGATTTTAGGCCGAATTAATCTGTCTATTTATGTATCATCGGATCAGATGGGTTAGTTTTAGGATTTTGCGGTAACCTTTCAAAGACTTGGTAACATATTTTAATAGGTTTATGTGTGTTTTGTATCATTATTATACTTGAAAGACTCTACACAAAAATGGTTAAATTTGTTGAACAAATTGCGGTACAAAGGTTTGGTAACGCCGTTAACGGATAATTTTTTGAGAGTTGTGTGCACAAATGCATTTATCATAAATCTCCCAACCAATAGCTTCGCTTGTGTTTGGTCGTAGAACAATTAATTACGTAATGAATATTTTATTCATGGTTCATTGTTGTAAATATTTAATACTCAGATCAAGTAGAAGTTTGAGGCTAAAATCAAGTAGTAAAAGTTGTTGACACATACCTTCAGAGAATCACCACTTATCCAGGTAAGGCAATGCCTGTGCCAACCAATGAAAAGATGGATAACATCTGCCAGATTAGAGGCAGCAATATGTCTAGTGTTTCCATAGTCAATGTAAACGCCTTGGTTAAACCCCATTATATAGGCATTGTCTTTGGCTATAATATCAAGAGAACATTATTTTAAATATTTAGTTTAAGTTATGATACGTGGCTTAGTAGCATACACGTGTAATGAACAAATATGATCTGATTGGCAGTAGTGCTTGACCTGGCTACAACAGGTTGGATTTCAGTGTGAATAATACAACAGCCAAGTTTTCTGGAAAAAACAGATACATATGGTTTTCAAACACAATTATTACAATTTCAATTGCTAAAACTAAAATAATTCTGATAGTTTTTTATAAACTGGTTGCTAAAACAGTGTTTTATGAAGATTGAAAGTTAAATTTAAAGGGATAAAAATTTTTGTAATCCGGTGTGAGTATCAGTTTTTGAGTGTTCTGATTTCTGAGCAACAAGTGGTTAGAGTTTGGTGCAGAAAGCTTATAGTTAGAGCTGACAGGTTTCAACAGTGTTATGCTGCAGAGGAAGATAAGAAAATGAGGGTAAATTCATCTTTTATTTGGAGTCTCCTATAGATATACTGTTGTGTTTACATTCAGATTATAATATTTCCCAGAGCTGTATCATCAGAGGTGTATTCATCAATCAGAGTTGTATTGACAGGCACTTTTGCATAGCTCAACCATTTTTTTAGTACCTGAATCAACTAATCAAATGTGACCAGTGAGTTTTTTTTCTACAAAATGATACCAATAATGACTCGATAACGCTGATTATACATAACTTTTTAGGAATACAGTTGGTTTTGTCATATATTCAAACATGTTCTTATCAAAGACGCAGTTTGCTTATTTTACTTAGTAACTAGTTTCCGATGTGGGTAGCGACAGAACTGCGCCGATATAAAGACCTTATTCTACTTAGTTTGCTTGACATAGTTACCATAGACTGGTAGAATGGGTAGTTGGTACTCAGATGTTTACACAGCATTTAGAAGACGCTAATATGACAAGTTTTTAATTTCCTTTTTTTGAGGCGTTTGTTTCATTTATAATAATGTGTCTGTAGCTGGATTTAAAATTCTATTCTAGCCAACATGAGCAAACAAAAAATAAAATATATGCCAATAGAGCCGAGCAGGACTAGACTTTTATCGCATAAGCCTATGTGAATACAAGAGATAGAGACAGGTTGTATCACGTGTTACATCATTTTGGGCAAGTCTGGGCATGTCTTCTTTTCCTGAGCATTTTTACAGCAATCAATTGTTGTCAATTTTAGTCTTCAAATATTTTGACTATGAGGTCGCCTAACACAACCAACAGCATCTCAGCTGATAGACAAAAGAAACATACTTTCTTGTAAAATCAACTAAAATTTGACGCAATCACATCTTTAATGTCTCTCTGCTCAAAGGATAATTCAAAACATAAGCAACCTTGGCTTCGCCTTTAAAATGGTTAGATTAAGCTTCCCAGAATACTGACAAGCTATTAAAAAAATACAATGCTACCTTATGTTTCAACGTCACCTCTAATACAGTGCCATTATGGAACACAGGTTAAAAAATAGAACACCATGGTGCTTGAATAGAGGTTTTACAGTAATCATGACATGCAGCAGCAGGTCAGTACAAGTCAATGACTTACGTAACACAAGGCAGGAGGTTTTATCAATGTTAGAACAGCTAAGCACTTATAACAAGTTAACTGAAACACGCAAGGCATCTAATAGAATTGCCTAGTTACATAACTGAGTCTATTAAAAGATCAATTACGTAGAAAAGTCTACAAAGTTTTTTAAAATTGTTACAGATAAAGTGATTTATTTATGAGTTCATAATTGTTAGCCTGTGTCCCATAAAGAACCAAATTTAATAACAAACATGGATTATGTCATTGTAGTTATGTAACCAGCTATTCATTTATCTAGATGTAAAACATTCTATGAGTAATCTACTATTTTGGCGTCATTTTTAATGTCTTGTCAAAGTTAACTTAATAGCCAGCATTTATAATAGAATTGCCTACTTACATGCCAGAGTCTATTAAAAAGGAATGACATCGGAAAGTCTGCACAGATTTTTTAAACTGTTACAGATAAAGGGTTTTTTATAAGTCCGTAATTGTTAGCCTGTGGCCCATTAAAAAGCCAATTGAATACCAAACATAGATTATGTGATTGTAGCTATGTAACCAATTATTCATTTATTTAGATGTAAAACATTCTATGAGTAATCTACTATTTTGGCGTCATTTTTAATGTCTTGTCAAAGTTAACTTAATAGCCAGCATTTATAATAGAATTGCCTACTCACATGCCAGAGTCTATTAAAAAAGGAATGACATCGGAAAGTCTGCACAGATTTTTTAAACTGTTACAGATAAAGGGTTTTTTATAAGTCCGTAATTGTTAGCCTGTGGCCCATTAAAAAGCAAATTGAATACCAAACATGGATTATGTGATTGTAGCTATGTAACCAATTATTCATTTATTTAGATGTAAAACATTCTATGAGTAATCTACTATTTTGGCTTTTTTAATGTCTTGTCAAAGTTAGCTTAATAGCCAGCATTTATAATAGAATTGCCTACTCACATGCCAGAGTCTATTAAAAAAGGAATGACATCGGAAAGTCTGCACAGATTTTTTAAACTGTTACAGATAAAGGGTTTTTTATAAGTCCGTAATTGTTAGCCTGTGGCCCATTAAAAAGCAAATTGAATACCAAACATGGATTATGTGATTGTAGCTATGTAACCAACTATTCATTTATCTAGATGTAAAACTATCTACTAGTAGTTTATTATTTTGGCTTCATTTTAATGTCTTGTCAAAGTTAGCTTAATAGTCACCATAAAAACAAAATGTCATATTTCATATGAATAAAAAATACCATATTGTGGAACAAAAAAACATCGTGTTCTACATTGTAAGGCTAAAACCTGCATAAGAAAGACATCGTAACTCGCGAGTTTACTGTATTAAGTTTGAGATCTTGTGTGACACCTCCGATAGAGGTGCACACTGCCTTAGCCTTATTTTTACAATCTGTAAGCTCCTGTTTGTTTTATAGATTATATCGCGACTATGAGTATTTTTAATAAACTGCAAAAATGTAAAACCTTTAAAAATAAGTTCAATAGTCATTGAAAGCATGTACATAATATCACTTACTCGCTGTGCTGATACTAAAAAGGTGATCCTCAATCAATCCATCATTGTTAGCGTCGAGATTTATCCGAAAACAGAAAGTGTTCTGAGACATATCTGGCAGGTTTTGCTGATACAGAAACTCTTCAATTGTGGACCCCTGAGTGTAGACAGGAAGCTTGAGGGACCCAGCATCTATGCAAAAAGATGAAGCCGGCTAATGTTACCAATAACCACAAAGTGTGAGATAGGAACTTAGGATATTCAACTGACCAATAGCATGGGTTCTGTGCAAAGGGTTTCTCTTGTTCAACTTATGTCTGAAATTATATTTACTATTGTTTCAATACTCAATTTGCACTCTTATGTTACAAATCAACGCCTTGGACTAAATAGTTATTAGACTTTAGTGCTATTTATATTTCTACAACAGTAGTGGTGATGGGGAAGTGGAGTTTGTAAATTCGAGCAGATTTATATAATGTGTTGAGTAAAAAATTGGGCAATGGAATTCAATAATTGATTCTAATATAGAGTTTAGTTTCAACTTTTAATCAAAAAGCTTCAAGTAACATATTTTAAAGTTTTAAGTTCTCTAAGTTTTTTAAGTTCTATTTAAATTGAACCATTAATTTCTGAAAGCAGAACTTCTGCCACTACAATTGTATTTTCCAACTGCTTGTTGTAACTGCTCTTCACATACAGACTCTTATCCAGTTTTTAGCAGTTTGCAATCTACAGTTTTTGCTACATCTGTAATTCATTAAACATAGATAAATCATATTTGTAAAGGCTATGAAAAAAACATTTGAAATTGTTCCTAAATAATTACGCCATATATTATTTATGATCTTGATGTCAATATATTTTAGGTTGTCTGTGTAAATGCTTGTGTCAACGACTCAGAGAGCGCTAGTATCATTGAGATAAAATAGCAAAAACAAGCATTTTAAAAACCTCTTAAAAATATGCCTCTATCAGTAGATTCTCAAATAGGAAGAATACCAATTCAGTTGCTGTGTTCCCGCTCCAAAAATACTTGACACATGAAATCAGGCTTTATAGCATTCACGTTGGTAGGAGCAAACCACTGACAAACAAATGATAATAAAATTAACAATCATTTCATCTCAATATTTGCTGATGCTGGGCTTGCGGTTGGTCTTCATGGCTAAGATGATAAAAAGTATGCATTTTCTGAGGCTGAAAGCAATTGATTTTTCTTTTGAACAAACTTATGATTCTGTGTCTATTAGCTACAATTTTGCTTTAAATGGAACATATACATGCCGTATACACCATCTTTGTAGTGGACATGTAAACATTTGCTTGTGTGAGCAATCTGACGCTATCACCGAAGTCACAGCTTTTGCAGGACAGCACTCACCATAAATGTCTATTCTGAAAGGCGCTGGGAAGACAATTTAAAAATGGTCAGGAGTGAATTTGCTTGGTGTGTTTTAATGACTGAAATGTCTGACTTCAGTTGAATATGAAGAAATCTATGGCTCACACTCCTACAGCATTTCTACCAAGCTATGATAAATTATTGCTAGCAAAAGCGTACTTATTTGTTTGAATTTCTAGATTCTAAAAAGGAGCTAACAAGTGGTAAACCAAACATAGCAGTGAATGCAGTTTGAAAATGAGGTGTAATCAATAAAATGATTAAAGGCTATAAATTATAAATATCCTCTGCTGGCTGTAACTCGATTTTAACATAGGCAAGCACTTAGATACTCAGTACCTGTATAGAGCTCAGAATAAATAAAACAAGAGAGAACTGGTAAGCATGAAGCCTCACATATTCACATATATATACTCTTAGTTGCTTCTCCTGCCTCATGAGACCAACAGGTATCCGATAAATGTAAAATATGTTTGCTTGCTGAATATATTTAAGTAACATAATGTAAAAGGAGAAAGATGTAACAAAGTGTGTATTTTAGATAAATTTCAATTAGTTTTGCAAACTAGGAAAACTTGCTTATTGCGTAAAAACTATGAATACATAACATAAACAAGTGTAAACAACTTCAAATAAACTTTACATCATGCAATTATTTGAGCAGCGTGAGGTCACGTTGTAAAATGCTTGTTACACAAGTGTAGGGATTCAGGGTCATTCTCTTTTGCAATCGGGTCACTCAACTAAAAGCTATATTATTTCTAAGTTAAGAAAACGTGTAAGAAAGTTACTTAATCTAAAAATGTATTTACACTATGAAACTATGTCTAGTGTCAGTATATATATGTACCCTTTTCAAACGAGTACACTCTGATCTATCTTAAACACGCAGTACCACAAAAGTAATATTCTTATAACCGGTTATGGAATGTAACCTACTATGGCCTTCAATTGTAAGTTAGTGTAAGATTGTAATTCATTGAAAGTTTTTTTGCAGCTTAAATATGTCAAATACAGTTTTGGCAGGCGCATCACATACTGTATGTATAACGGCGCCTGCCAACGTATGTTAGTATAATCACCTGATGTGCGCAGTTGCTTCTGCAGGCTTTTGCTAGAAAAAAACACCGTGTGTGTATAGCTGCTCTTGCAGACTTCTGCTAATAAAAACACCACATTTGCATAGAAATTCCTGCAGACTTCTGCTAGTCTGCTATTTTAATGTTTTTGTTATTCTTATATATTTACTACTAATAATTGTCTGGCCTTGCACAGGTAGTAAAAAGATTCTGCACAGAAATTTATTTTTAATCAGTATATACAACATTTATTATTCTAACTTTTAAATAAAAGTGTTTTTTATTTCAGTGTTATCTGACTAATGCGCAGTTCAAATATTTGTAAGCCCATGGCATAGCTAAAACAAAGCAATAAAAAAATTCTTACTTCTTGTGCTACACACTGTTTAAGATTTAAAACAGTTTACTAACAGTGGAAAAGAATATGCAGTTGCCATCAGCTAATTTTTTTTACCCAATGACTTTAAAAAATTGAGGTAGCCTAAGTCTTTCCTATAATAAGAGGCTTGTCCATCCTTCTATTTTAGTGTTAAGGGAAAAACTGTCTCTCATGGGTATTGAAACCATAAAATCAGTTTCATCATTGTTAAGCCATGCACACTAATACTAAACCCTTGCCACAAAGTAGGATAGTTTTAGTTTTTATATGCTTATAATACTACGCGTAATGATCTTTCATGGCATGTCATTTTGCTTCTGGTAATTTAATTTTTTTCTTAGTAGTTTGTTTCAAGTAGTCCAAGCAGATGTATATTAGCCAATACATGTTTGCTGTAGTATGGTATAAACTGGACATACGAATGACAGACAGACAAACATACACTCATGTTTTCATGTTTAGATTGGTATGAATGTTCAGTACTTGTCCAATTCATTTAAATGAATGTTGGAGTCATCTAACTCATACACTTACAAAGTACAAGCAAAGGCTTACATGCCACATGCTTTATACCAGAAACTTTGATCTACAAAGATATGTTTAGATTGGCTATGCATGTGTGATATCCTGATGAGGTAGGTATATGATATGTCCGTTTCAAAAACATACCATTAAAAATTTGTAGAAGAGTTGTATGACAAAATGTGAGCATTAAATTATATAGACCACATGTACAGTTGCTATGATTATGCCTTTACAATATATTAATCAATTTTCTGAAAATTTCCAGTAAGATTGATTTTAAGATAAGGCTTGTACGATCAGATTCATAAAGTCTACAGCATACATTTGAACTCTTTTTTAAAAAATACACCATCTTTCATTCATCATTTGGTTGTCAATATATTCTGTATTGTCTATGTTAATGTTTGTGTCTACAACTCAAAGGATACTAATATCACTGTGATGTAATAGCAAAAACAAGCACATTAAGAACAACTTGAAATGATGACCGCATCCCAAATAGAGCAAAAAATAAAGAAATTTATCCACTTTATTCAAAACACTAAATTACAAGCACTGTTGCTTTTTATCATTATTTCAGACTCTTTAGTCCTAACTGCTGTTTACTAAATATTTGCTTGTTATTCAGGCCTGTTTTTCATTAACAAATGAATTGCTGTGTTAAGCTGTGTTTACACTAGCTGATTCCATACCGAGTAACTAAACGAGTTGGCCTACTGGCTGAGAATTGCCTCGGATAAAATGAACAAAGTTTGAAACCAATTTTTTTTCAAGAAAGATTTTATAAAACAGTGCACAATTAGGGGACTATTCTAGACCAATTTTCAACTTGAGTAGCCGATGAAATCCCTTTAACATCAAATCATTGTCATTTAAATGAACGCCTTGTCGCTATTTTTCATGTTTGTGCACATTTTAGTCATAGTTTGAAATGCAGGTAATAATTTAGTTCTCTAATAGTTATAGCATCTCTGAAAAGTGATATCAACAGAATTATTGTTCCCATTCAATTATTATAGCAAAAGCATAATAATTGAAACATCTGCTTCAATTATTGTGCTGTTGCTATAATAAATAAAATAGAAAATGTTAGAAAAAGACGGTCTTCCCTATAGTCATCCATTATCAGTAAAATACTTGACAGTGCAATACAATTGGTGAATTTGCTAAACACATCCATGAAAAACTTTGTAGGAAACAGTAAACAAGATGTACTTTACATTTTAACTAACTAAAATACATCAGCTAAAGTTATCAGACCAAGCAAACAAAAAATGGCAAGATTTTCCACTCTCAGTCGAAACAGCGTGATGTGAATGACAAAAAACCGAAGCGATGACTTCAACACATTTTAAAAAATATATGCTACATAAACTTGGTTTGCGAATAGGCTGTGGGGAACGTACCTTCTGTGTCTCAAAATTTCTTATTACAACTTTTTTCAAATTCGAATTTTGTTGTAAAATTCTATATTCACTAGAATTTATAACCAAATAAAAAATTACCTGTGAGTTTGAATGCAGTGACTATAAATATTAGCTTCAAGAACTCTTTTCTCATCTTCATCCTAGAAGCAATCAAACAGCGCTGTATATGTCTAGTTGCTGAAGTGAACCAACTCAAACAGTACTAGTTATGACTTGTTGTGCAAAAAAAAGTTTATTGATTTTTGAATGCCCGATGAAGATAGAGTGCCCGACTTATCTCTCGTTGCTAAAACACAACCATAATAATGGCACTGTAAAATTACACAATTTGTAACTAGTGTCAATCAAGTTAATTATTTAAACTGTGTTACATAATTGATTTACCTATGATACTAAGTATAGTTGTAAAAACTAGTGATGCGGAAAAATTATGCTGTTATTAACCCCACTTGCACTCGAAAATACTGCTATTATTAGTCCTATACTAGTTATCTAGTAAACCTGACTTGAAAACAACAGGTTGAGGATCAATTCCCAAAAAAGTGCCAACCGTGGTGACAGGACTGGCAACTAACCTTAAATCTTTCTCCCCTTTTAGTCATGCCATTGGTTGCCGAGGCTCCTTTATCACTGGACTCAAGCATGCCCAGCCAAAATGATCAAGCCATTGTTTGTGTAATGTTCCAACAGCCTCTGCTTGCGGAAAACTAAAAAGGCATCATACTCGACCATCAAGGGATTGTTTACAACCACTACTAGTGGCACCTGGTTGAAGATGTGTTTAATAGAGGCAAGCTAGAAGCAGATTGCCAACTACAGTAGGCGCTTCTACAACATAAATAAATCTTTACCGTGCCTGCAGTATTGCAGTTACGGTAAACATATATACTTTGGATATATATATTGTGCAATATATTGCACAATATACTGTGCATATATATATATATTTATATATATATATATTTATATATATATACACTATATGTACACTATATATACACATTATATATATGCACAACAATACACAATCGAAAAAACTTGAAAGCAAAATACGACCATATTATCTCTAAGCTGGAAGCAAAAGTGCGGTCAAATTAGATTATAAAGTCTTATGGCAATTGAACATTGCTAATGTTTGTTTATCAATGAGATTTTTTTGGCTTACTATAAAAAGCTGGCGACTGCACACCCTTGTGTTTTTTAGTCGATACAAAAGCAACTGCCCTGAAAAATACCAGAATCATGATCAGTTTCTTTGTATAATTTCCTATTCTTTTTAAAAGAATTCACAACTTTACAACCAATAAAATGAATTTTGACCAATATTAAAACATGACAACTTATAGAAATTTATGAATAGCAAACTGAGTTTTAAAAGATCTTCACTAAAACAAAATTTAAAAAACCATGTTCAGCAGTTCGCAATTGTTTATGTAATTTAAAGGAACGGAATAGAATTAAAAACCAACAAAGCAAAAGTACATACATAAAATTCAACAAGTTACCTTGCAACCCATAGAAGGATACTACTGCTACCTCAAGCAAGAGGAGAGAAGAAGATGATAGAATAAAACACCTATTGGTTTCTTGCAACCAGTTCAGTAAATAATGTAACAAAATATGACTCATCCCCACCAAGGCTCAATATAAACTGGGCAACAATCAAAAGTCTGCTTTTAAAAGACAGTGCGTCTAGCGCAGTGAAGAATGTCAGTGAGTGCAAGCTATAGCTGTACTTTAGCCAGCAGGTCAAGTGTACTTTACTTGTGATAAGAGTATCTGCGTCTAAGGCTTTTATGAGCAGGAATAGTATAAACCTAGACACAAGCTGCTAGTGGGCATGACAACTTCTATCCTATGTGATTAGCATATCACTCAGAACTTTCATGTAACTTAAGTTACAACAAATTTAATGCTACTTCTATTTAAACTTGATTTCTATTCAAACGCTACTTTTATTTGAATGCAACTTACATGTACACTTGATGGCCACTATTTGACATTCTTAGTTTTTACGAGCCCATAATAGCAAGTGATCAGTAAAAAAATGTCTACAAAAATGTGCTGATAATGACTCGATTACATAAATATTAATTAAGTCGTGTGTTGTTACTGGTCAGATCTAAGTTATTAATAATGAAACCTAAAAGTCTTTAGGTTTTAAATGATCATCAGAGCTCAACTTGCCAAGCAATCAGTGCAATATTTTTGTTTCAAAATGTTACATTTTGTTTCTGCATGGATTGTAATTTTTGTTTGTTGATGTTATTTGTTTTTAATACATAAATGTAGCATTTGATAGATTATAATTATTATAAAACTTGTAAGTGCAGATTTATAGCGTATTTTTTGGTAGCGAGACTGGGGTAATCTGAACTTTACTTACACATGGATCGAGGCTTCTAACTACTGTTCTATGGCACATATAAAACCAGTTTTGGCTAGCAACTGCAGCAAACGTATCAATGAGTGTGATGTTTTTACGCAACCTTATTAAATATAGCTTTAAAAGAAAAAGATGCTTTCAAAATTAAAATTGAATATAAAACTTCAAAGCTCTAACAAATTTCAATGCAAGCTATACGTTCATTTAAGGCTAATTTGAAGCAATGTACACAAACTGGTAGAGACATGTATCAGCTTCTTTGTGCATATTTATTAAAAGTTCTACGACAAGCTGGACAAGTCAACCAATTCAAATGTCATGAGTTGTAGCATCGTCAAAAGTTTTTTTTATTTTAACCTTGACCTAAGATACAGATAGACAGTAAACAGGTACTATCCAATTTTTGTAAAATATTTTGTTGTTTTGCTTTCTTGTAAATGTATAAAATAATTGTTGTTAGTTTTATTTCGCGGATTAAACTTTGCTGCCGAGAAAAAATAAGCAATTTGTTGCAAATAAGCCATTGTTCCCCATCAATGTATTGTAAAAGTATCGCAATTGTGATCTATGAAACCAGTGATTTTGATCGTAAGAAGGAGAAAAGTTTAGGACGTAAACTAAGAAACTGCAACCACGGTCAAGCCTATCAATAAAAAAAAGTTAAGTCTAGTTTGTCCTTTTTGTAGGTCCGAAGGGGTGAACTTGGGAAATCTTGAAACGAATTAAGCAATTGACACGTACTTTATTGTTCTTTACATAATCTTATTGTTCCTGGAATGAATTATTGCGTTGTAGGATCGCATACTGTAATTGGTGCTTGCCTCTAGCTTGTCTCTAGTAAAAAAATCTTTAACCAGGTACTACTAATGGTTTGTCTAGGCAATCCCTTGATGGTCAAGTATGATGCCTTTCTAGCTCGCTGCCAGCAGAGGCTGTAGAAACATTGTTACACAAACAGTGGCTTAGTAGTTTTGGCTGAGCGTGCTTGAGTCTAATGACAAAGAAGCCTCGGCAACCAGAGGCATGATTAGAAACGGAAAAAAATTTAAGGCTGGTTGCCAGTCCTGCTACCACAGTTGGCATTTTTTTTAGGAATTGAACCTCAACTTGTGGTTTACAAGTCAGCTTTACTAGACTACTAGTATGTGACTAATAATAGCAGTATTTTGAAGTGCTTGTAGAGTTAATAACAACATCATTTATCACTAGTTTTTACAACTATACTTAATATCATAGGTAAATCAAATTTGTACCACAGTTTATATAAATAATTTAGTTGACACTAGTTAGACATTGTGTTATCTCACAATGACAGTATTACGGCTGTGTTGTAGCAATGAGAGATAGGCCGGGCTCTCTATCTTCATCGAGCATTCAAGAATCAATAAACACAGCTTTGCACAATGGGTAAAAATCACAGCTAGTACTGTTTGAGTGGATCCACTTCAGCAACTAGAGATATGCAGTGCTGTTCGCTTGCTTCTAAGATGAAGATGAGAACAGAGTTCCTAAAGCTAATAGTTATACTCACTGCATTCAAACACACAGGTAATATTATTTGGTAATGGATTCTTGTATATCTGGAATTTTACAAAAAAGTTTGAGTCTCTTAAAAAATGGATGTATCAAGAAATTTTGAGACGCTAAAAGTCTGTTCTTAACAGCCTACTCGCAAACAGAGTTTATGTAACCAATATTTAAAAAAGATTTTTGGAGTTATAGGTTCGGTTTTATCCATTTACACCAGACTGGGTTTTGACCAAGAGTGGACCATTTGGTCATTTGTGTTTGCTGGGTCAAAAAATTTAACTGATATATATTAGTAAGTTAAGGTATACATTTTGTTTACTGTTTCCTACAAAGTTTCTCATTGACGTTTTTAGCAAATTTACCAATTATTTTGCACTGCCCAGTTTGTTACTGATAATGGATGACTATAGCGAGAGTGATTTTTTTCTAACAGGTACTGCTTTATTTATTATATCAATAGCATAATAGTTGATGTCGATGTTTCAATTATTATGCTGTTGCTATAATAATTGAACATGAGCGACAATTCTGTTGATGTCACTTTTCAGGGGTGTTATTAACTGAGTTATTACCTGCGTTTAAAACTATGACAAAATGGGTACAAATTGAAAAAATATGGCATTCACATTAAATGACAATTATTTAATATTAAAGTGATTTCATTGACTACTCATATTGAAAATTGGTCTAGAATAGTCCATCAATTGAGCAATGCCTGCTAAAAACTTTCTATTGACAAAATTAGTCTCAACCTTTCTTGTTCTCTTTACCTGAGACTATTCTCAGCCAGTAGGTTAACTCCTCTAACCACTCAGTATAAAACCGGCTAGTGTAAACACAGTTTAACACAACGATTCAACTGCTAATAAAACACAGACTTGAATAACAAGCACATACATGTATTTAGTAAACAAATAGTAAAGGCTAAAGTGTCTGAACACTGGTAAAAAACAACAGTGCTTGTAATTTAGTGTTTTGAATCATGTTGATAAATATCTGTATTTGTGATTGTAGTGATGAGGTCATATTTTCAAGTGATTCCTAAAATGCTTGTTCTTGCTATTACACCATAGTGATATTAACATTGCCTGACGTGAAAACGCAAACATTTATATAAACAATACAGAAGATAGTAAAGGTCATAAATGAAATATTTTGTTTTTTTGGAAACTGTTTTAAATGTTTGCTGCAGACTCTCTGAAGCTCATCCGACCAGCCATATCCTAAAATTAATACTACAATAAATTTTAGGAATTTTGATTAGTGTATCATAAAGGCATAATCATAGCAACTGTAAATATGGTCTTTATAATTTGACGCTCGCATATTGTCATGCAATTTTTCTACAAATTGGTTATAGTATGGTTTTTTTCTTAGTGCCTAAACAGTCGGATGGACAGGGTTTTTATTATAGTAAAGATTTAGACTAGCTTAAGTTACTCAAATTACTAAGCAAAAAACTTAGCTACTGGCAACTAGACTACCTGCCACTGTTTGTAAGCTGTTTTGAATCTTGAGCCAATGTGTAGCTTAAGAAGTAAGAAATGTTTTAGTGGCCGGTTTTAGCTTTGCCCTGAGCTTTTAAATATTCGAACCATGCATTGACCAGACATCACAGAAATAAACAATTCCCTTAGAATTGTAAATTCTGTATATATTGATTAAAAATAAGTTTTCTGCACAAAATTTTTTTTATTGTTGGTGGAAGGCCAGGCATTCACCTAGTAGTAAATATACAAGATTAACAACAACATTAGAATCGGTTTTTAATGAGTAGCTGAATTGTACAAATACCATGCAGATTTTTGTACGATTCAATGATTTGCAAATTAACAAAAACCGCAGACTTTTTTCTTATAGTTGGCTTACACTAGCAGAAGTCTGCTTGATCAACTATGCATATATGGTGTTTATACTAGCAGAAGTATGCATGAGCAACTGTGTATATGTGGTGTTTATACTAGCAGAAGTATGCAGGAGCAGCTGTGCATATGCAGTGTTTATGCTGGTGGACGTGTGCAGGAGCAACTGTACATATGCAGTGTTTATACTAGCAGAGGTTTGCAGGAGCAATTGTACATATGTAGTGTTTATACTAGTGGAACTGTGCAGGAGCAGCTGTGCATATGTAATGTTTATAGTAGTGGAAGTGTGCAGGAGCAAATGTACATATATAGTATTTATACTAGCAGAAGTCTGCAAAAGAAACTGTACATATGTGGTGTTTATACTAGTAGAAGTGTGCAGGAGCAACTGTGGATATGTAGTGTTTAATTCTAGTGGAAGTGTGCAAGAGCAGCTGTGCATATGTAGTGTTTATAGTAGTGGAAATGTGCAGGAGCAACTGTACATATGTGGTGTTTATACTAACAGATGTTGGCAGGTGCCGCTATGCATACAGTATGTGATGCTCCTGCCAACACTGTCTTTGACATCGTTTAGTTGTGCAAACGTTCAATGATTTACAACCATAGTCTAACTCACATTCGAAGGCCATAAGGAGTAGCATTCCGTAACATTTCTTTTAGAATATTACATGTAGCTTCATGGTACTGCATGCCCAGGATAGACTAAAGATTAATTATTTGAAGACGGTACATACATATACTTCCAAAGAACATAGTTTGTCACAACTGACTCTACTAACACTTTACAAAATTTTGAAGCTGGTAATATATTTTGGAGATTAAGGAACATTGTTGTCCATTCTCATGAATTAGAAATAGTATAAATTTTTACCCAATTGACAAGATTAAAAATGAGAGTACAGCTGAATATCTACTTATGTGTAACAAGCATTTTTACATCCTGATCCACGCGGCTCAAAAGACTTGCATGATGTTAATCTATTTGAAGTTGTTTACATTTCTTTCTGCTATGTGTTTGGGGTTTCTATGACATAAGCAAGCTTTAATAGTTATCAAAACCGATTGAATTATATTTAAAATATAAAGGGTTGTTATTTTGTTTCTTGTTGTGTCCTGCTCCACAAATATATTCAGCAAAAAAATACTTGATGAATTTGTATCACCAGATAATTTCCTGAGGCGGCAGACAATTACAGTATAATAAGATAATATAAAAGTCAATTTGAACTTGATTTTGTTATAATTACTTAAAGGCTAGCAGTCCCATGCGACTTGAGAGATTGTCCCGTGTAATCACTATAGCAATCATTATCACATAGCGCAGCAAAGTATCTTGAGTGGTCTAGTGGTGGCATGCTTGCCTGTGGATCCAAATACACGGGTATGACACCCATGGAAGGAAATCATTTTCTTATCGTTCTTAGCGTAGCTTCTGACTATTTTTTTAACTCTCCTAATGTGGGTTTGGACAGATTGACAAGCAATCTTTGGTCTTATTATAGTAAAGATTTTGAGCTCTCTGTAGTAATTGTCAAAGTGTTCTTCCGTGTCTAGTCGATGTCACAGCCAATTGAAAAGAATTACATTTTACAGCTTTCATTAATTTTATTGGTTACACATCATTTTCAAACTGGATTCCTTGTTATGTTTAGTTTGAGTATTGTTAGCATCATTTTCAGGGACGAGAATCATAAACAAATGTGATTTTGCTATCATTTAAATATCATAGATTGGTAAAAATGCTGTGGGGATGTAAGCTATAAAAATGCCCAAATTTAACCAAAGCGAGACATTTTAGTCGTAACAACAGGCCAGGAATGTTTACATTCAAAATTTTTTCATATTATCTTAGCAGTGCTTGTGAGAGTAAGCATATACAGCTAGATTTTCTTTGCTAAAGCTATGGCTTTGATGAGGTCTTTAAAATGCTTGCACAAGCAAATCTTGATATACCCACTCAGACTACGGTGTATACCACATGCGCATCTTCTATTTGAAAACAAAACTTCGGCTTTTTGACACTGATTCATAAGTTAGGGTCTGTCTTTTCCATAGGAAAACACCGTTGCTTTTAGCATTTGAAAATAGGTGTACTTTTAATTCCCAAAGCCATAAAACAAACTGCAAGAACAGCATAAATAAATAGTCAGATAAAATAAGTGCTGCCTACCATTTATTTTGTCAGTTTTCTGCTCCTACCAGCACAAATGCTATGCTTATTTTTTGTATCAAGAAATTTAGAGACGCTAACACAGCAGTTATTGCTAATAAAAAACAAACATGGAAAACAAGCATATATTTAATAAACAAGCAATTTAGGCTTAAGTATCTAAAGTACTAGTAAAATGCAACAGTGCTTTTAATTTAATATTTTGAATAGAGTTGATAAATTTCCCTTTATGAGACTCTGGTGATGATGTCATGCGTTCAAATGATTATTAAAATGTTTGTTTTTGCCATCCTACCATGGTGGTATTAGCATCCTCTAAGTCGTTGAAACAAATATTTATGCAGACAGTACATAATATATTAAGTAGCTCCAGATTATAAATAAAATACAGCATATGTTTTGGAAACAACTTTAAATGCTTGCCGTAGACTCTATGAACACGATTTATCCATTGTTGGTGAATTAGAGATATATAAAAAGCTCTAGATTGTAAACTGTTAAAAGGTGGATAGGAGTATATGTGAAGAGTACTTACAGCCTGTAGTGAAGATAACTACAAATAGTAACGTGGCAGACATTCTGCTTTCAGCAATGAACTCTTGAAATTAAAAAGATTATGTATTTTAAAATATCTCAATTGAAAATTTTTGAATAAAAGTTAAAATTAAATTATATGTTAGAATCGATTGGCTCCCAGCATCCCGTTTCTTACTCAACACAGATTATATAAATCTGCTTGAATTCACACTCCCTTCTTTTCATCCCCCCTGCTGTTGTAGGAATATTTAAATATATAAATTTCAAAGTTTGTGTGTTCTTGGATATCTTCGGTTAAAGCTATTAAAATTTTTTAATGAAAAGCTTACTGCATGCTGGATTTGACCTCACAGAGATTACAGTTGCAAGTTTCAAACCACTTTTTTAGCCACTGAGCTATACAGCCCGTAGCATCCTATTGCCTTTATCGTATACCATATATCATATGCACACGCTAAATGTGCACTTTTCATTATTAACTAATATTACATTTTGCATTTGTTATTTTTTAAAACTGCTTAGAAACTAATCTTTGGCTATCATTACCTATTATTTTAATTTTTAATTTTTAAATGCGCTGTTTCAATTTCAAATGTTCCATTACATCTCTATTTCCAATTTTTCGTAAGGTTCGATTGTTAAATCGGAAAAGGCTAATACTTTTCACGCGAACAGCTGTACACGTATTATTTTGCATAGGAATAGCCTCTACATTTGCTCACTGTTCAGTCAGACAAATACAGTACGATATTTTATTTTTACATTTGTACCAGTATCGAAAAGTGCCAGTATCATTGTATTCAAAGTTTTGATGTATAGCTTCTGCTGGAACAGTAACCCTCAATATACACACACTTCTATACATAAATTGTTGTTATTAATTCAACATATTCAGGAGTTTGTTTGTTTTCTTAGTTCGCATTTTTGTATTATTAGCAAATCATATTTTATTGTAATCATAGCAAAACAAACTTGATTTAGCTATCACTTGCTAAGTATTTCAATTTTACATTTAAACACTTTTGTAGTTGTTTTATTTTGTTTCTTAATCTATTTGACCTATACACAAAATTTTTCTCATAATATGAAGTTTGAAAGTTACAGTTGTTTGAGAAAAGGTGAAAACCTTTACAGTTGTTTTATTTTTTTTCTTAATGTAATTAAACTGCACAAAAAACACTTTTCTCGTCATACGAAGTTTGAAAGTTATCATGGTAACTGTTGTTTTACATTAAATAAAAATAAATTTTTTGTGCAAAGGCTATTATTACTTGGGCAATGCCGAGCATTCAGCTAGTAGGTAGTATATAGGCATATTTTATATAGCACAGAACGTTTCTTTGCAGCCTAAGAGTGCAAATTGAGCATCGAAGCAATAATAAATGCTTTCTTTTTAATATCATTTCAAACAAAGTGTGAACAAAAAAATCCTTCACACATAGTACCTGCTACTGGTCAATTAAATATCCTAGGATCATATTTCACATGTTGAGGTCATTGGTAAGATTTGCCAGTTTTATCGTTTTTGTGCAGATGCTGGGTCACTCAAGCTTCCTGTCCACACTCAGGGGTACACTACTCATGATTCTTATATCAGCAGAACCTGCCAGAAATGTCTCAGAGCACTTTATGTTTTTGGATAAACCTTGGAGCTGACGATGATGGGTTGAAGGACGATCACCTCTTTGGTATCAGCACAGCGAGTAAGTGGTATTATGTACCTATTTTCTAGGACTATTTCATCTAATTTAAATTTTTCTTAGTTGCAGTTTATTAAAAATGCTCATAATTGTAATAATAGATGTCAAACATTCAGGAGGCTATAGATAATATAATTAGGGCTAAGGCAGTGTGCACTTCTATTGAACGTGTCAGTACAATTTTCTAACTTATTACAGAGCACCCTGAGTTACGATGTCTCTGTTATATGGTTTTTTCACCTTACGACGTAAAACACAATCTTTTTTTGCTTTCAACCATACGACATTTATTTCATCATACGAGATCAACAAAAATTTCTCTCGAAATTCAAATTTGGCAATTGGTGTGCTGAATACATCATAATAATGTAAATGCCAATATGCTATTAGCCGAAATACATCTCAAAACGCATGAACGAGATATTATGCTTGCTTTTTATCTCAGTTCAGCATTCTTTGTGTTTCGTAAATGCTGGATATTGCGTGAGTGAAGCAAAATTACTGAAAAGTAAGTAAAGTGAAAGTTTATTCTAGATTTTAGGGTTTAATGTAATATTTACTATAACATTAATTTATTATATGTACATAACTATATAACAACATATAACTTTAACTCGTTAGCCATGGGTCGTAAGTTTGATAATGACGTTAAATGAAGAAGAAAATCATTACCATTGCAATGATGCTAGAGTTACTAGGTTAACTAAAGTTAACTAAAGTTAACTAATGTTAACTAATGTTAACTAATGTTACTAGGGTGAATACACTATTTTGTTACTATTTTTAAATAACTACAAAGTTATTCAAAAAGGTATAAAAAAAAGTTATTTAAAAAGGTAAAAAGTATATAAAGTTTTTGATTTTTTTGCCAAGGGGTGTTTGCATTTGATAATTACTATACGCTACAATACCTCATTATACGACATGTTTGTCTTGCGATATCAATACCGGAAAGAATTAATGTTGTATGGTGGGGATCGACTGTACAGCAATACCTTTTCCATATTTTGATTTGTACGTAGATTTGCATTTCCCATTTACCTGATATTCCATTCTAAATTGCTAAGTACACATTTTAACTGTTTATGTCAGTAGTTTTTACAATATTTTATATAAATATATCGAAAGATAAATTGCTATTTACATATTACTAGTTCACACAGTAATATAAATTTTAATATGTGTTGTTTTGTTATTCAAACAAGTATCATAGAAACAAAATCTACATCAATTAACAAAAAACTTCGTAAAATTTCAAAATGTTACAACAAGTGGTATAATAATGGTTGTAATAATAGCCAGTCATGCTAACCAGCCACCTAAATTAAAAGCGCATTCCTAAAAATAGATTTTGATAACAACACATTGATAGATATTTTGACAGCAATTCTTGTTTCTATGGTGATTATTAAGCTAACTTTGACAAGGCATTAAAAAAGCTAAAATAATAGATAATTCATAGAATGTTTTACGTCTAGATAAATGGATAGTTAGTTACATAGCTACTATGACATAATTCATGTTTGCTATTAATTTGGTTTCTTCCTGGGCCTCGGGCTAACAATTACTGACTCATAAATAATGTAAATCTCTTTATCTACAACAATTTAGAAAAGCTGAGTAGACTTTCTCATGTCATTCCTCTTTTAATAGACTCTGTTATAAGTATTAGATGCCTAGTGTGTTTCAGTTAGCTTGTTATAAGTGTTTAGCTATTCTTACCCTGATAAAACGTCCTGTCTTGTGTTAAATAAGTCATTTACTTGTGCTGACATGCTGCTGCATGTCATGGCTACAGTAAAACTTTTATTTAAATGCCACGGTGCTCTATTTTTCAACTCTTTCCCTATGATCACAGTTTGTTTAATAAGAAGTTCAAAGGGAGGATGGAATTGTCTCTTTTTGAATAACTCCTCAAAATTTTGAGAAGCTAAATTTAACTCTTTTATTGGTGAAACGGATGCCGCCTACATTTTTCACTCTACTTCAAGTGAAACAACATTAACCCTTTTGGACTCAATAAATCTGCTATAACCTCTCTCCAACTTGTCATAGGTCTCTAGATAAATATGCATTAGGAAGCCAACAAAGATCTCTATCAGTTGATAATTATAGTATGCAATTAACCTATGATGATCTTATAGCCACGGTTCTAATTTGTTGGAGCTTGCAATGTTTTTGGTTCATTCTAAATTTGAAAGCATTGTCCGATTTTGTAGCTATACTAGTGGAATATCCGGCGTTGCACGGGTATTAAAAACCAGCTTATAATGTAGTTGCTTGCCACCTACCATTAGCCTGGCACATTGCCAATGGCTAATTTAAATAAGCTAGTTATCTACAGCTCTTACTAAGACATAGAATGATGTTACGCCGTAATGGAGAGGGGTAGCGAGTTTCACTCACATTGCGACATATAATGTCTAAAAAATTCATGTATCTTGCGTAACTAACTTGGTAAAGCATTTGTCTGGCAAACGGATAGTTCCGAAATTAAATTGTCTGCGATACAGATTCTTCACTCTAATATTTTAATAGCTATAGCTGAACAAACTGAACTATGTATAGACTTTGAGATTTATATATATATATATATACATGTAGATGTAAAAATGTTGCATAAAAGCTCATTGCCCCCATTGATTTTTGCTACGCTTTAGAGTCAAAACTAGCTTTTTATGTATAAATCAAACGGATTGGTGAGCGTCGACCCATTGTAAGCGGAGTTAAGATAACCGTAATGACGCTACCAAGTAATAATTATCCTTTAAATCAGCAAATTTATAAGTTATGTAATAATAACCTATCAAATGCTACAAATATAGGTTCAAGGACAAGAGAAATAAACGAACCATACTTATAAGACATGCAGAAACAAATATTAACCTTTTTGAATCGATAATATTTGCATCCTATGTTCGGCCGGTTGTGTTCTGATTGTTATTTTTGTTTGGAACCATTTCACCTTTTTTTAGCTGTTCAATACCTTCTACATTGTTTTCAAACCTAAACTTGTTTTCGGCCCTACCACTGCTGAACTAGTTGATAGCGTCCAAACAATTTTTTTATCATAACAAAACATTCACGTGTTGCTATTTAGAACACTTTTCACAAATACATGTATAATGATAAACTTTTAGTTGCATGCCCGCTAAGCGACAGATACAGAGTAAGCTAAGGTACAGAGTTCATCATAGTTAGAACTGTTTTTTACATATGTGACCCCGGCCGTCAGAATGTACAATCGTGCGAAAATTCCATTGTTCACAATAGCGCGCTAAGCGTGCTTCACGTTATTATATGACTCACCATCACTATTTTAGTAAACAGTGGTTTACAGTGCATTCAACCCTGCTCTTTCACATGGTCTTGTTTATTTTTGTGTCTGTCTGACCAATCATAAAGCCAGAATTGCCATTTAACTATACCCAGTGTCGTATAGTTTCACAGAGTCCCGCGACCAACAGAAGTGTATACGGGAGCTCGCTCAATTCCAAACAAACAGGCCACGCCTACTATTTTTATATAAGTTATAATAGAGAGGCCGCAACATTAATCAACGAAAACTACTCCCATAAGCAGTCGCTTTAAAATTGATTGTTGTATCATGAACCATTTGAAAGAAAACAAAATTTCCTACAATAAGCTGCTAATAATGTTTTTGTAAAAACGTAAAGTAAATGCAAAAAAGAGCGGTATTGAGAGCGAGGTATGAATACTCCATTAGAGATCAGTATGTCGAGCCGGTTTGTTTGGAATCGAACGTTTTTGTTTCCGGTTTTGGTCGCAAGACTTTTTAAAGCTATATGACTCTGCCAGTACAGAGCTGTAAAACTTCACAGAGTTTCGCTGCTAACGGATGCGCATATCGGAGCTCGCACGGCTCCAAACAAACAAGCCGCGCCCACTATTGTTTTATATAAGTTATAATGGAGAGGCCGCCACACTAACCAACAAAAATTACTCCCATTGGCAGTCGCTCTGAAATTGATTGTTGTATTATAAACCATTTGAAAAAGGACAAAATTCCCTACAAGAAACTACAAATGATTTTTTGTAATAAAGTAAAGTAAATGCAAAAGAGTGAGATGTTGAGAGCGAGGTAAGAATATTCCATTAGATATCAGTATGTTGATCGGGTTTGTTTGGAATCAAGCATTTTTGTTTCTGGCTTTTGGTCACGGGACTCTGTGAAACTATACGGCTCTGACTATACCCAGAGCCGTATAGTTTCACAGAGTCCCGCGACTAACAGAAGCGTATACTGGAGCTCGCTCGATTCCAAACAAACAGGCCATGCCTACTATTTTTATTTAAGTTATAATGGAGAGGTCGCAACATTAATCAACAAAAACTGCTCCCACTAGCAGTCACTTTAAAATTGATTGTTGTATCTTAAACCATTTGAAAGAAAACAAAATTTCCTACAAAAAGCTGCTAATAACGTTTTTGTAAAAACGTAAAGTAAATGCAAAAAAGAGCGGTATTGAGAGCGAGGTATGAATATTCTATTAGAGATCAGTATGTCGATCCGATTTGTTTGAAATCCGACATTTTTGTTTCCGGTTTCGGTCACGAGACATTTTAAAGCTATATGACTCTGCCAGTACAGAGCTGTATAACTTCACAGAGTTTCGCTGCTAACGGATGCGCATATCGGAGCTTGCACGGCTCCAAACAAATAAGCCGCCTCCACTATTGTTTTATATCTACTATATAAACGGCAATCGTTGTGTGTGTGTGCGAGCGCGCGCAAAGCGTGCGTGTGTGTGTGTGCGTGCGTGCGTGCGTGTGTGTGTGTGTGTGATTGATTGTCCGCATTATAGAGTACCGTACTTTTTGGACTATTACCCGCTACTAGGTATCTAGGGCGCGTTAATGGGAATCGACGGTTAATACACGCATCTATACATAACCTACCTATTCATCGGTTTTACACAAAACACGTCACCTTCGGTTAGCGCGTGCCTCTTTACAGCGCTCAACGACACTGGCGCGTTTGAAACAGTAAATTTGCTGCCGTGTTATAATGCACCGTTTTGAGTTCGGCTGCCTATACAGCTATACAAATGTACTAATCATTAAATAAAATAAATTAGCGAGTAGTAATTTACACGCAATTAATTTTTACTGCAAACGTGTACCGAGAAGGTCACGCGAACGTTGGTTTTTTGCGGTCACTGGAAAACGCAGTTCTCTCCTACTAAATTTCTACATAAAAAAGGTAAGTATTTCTTAATCAATGTTGTATTGTATATGAATTGCCACACTTCCACTACATAACCCTTTCACTCGCGTCCGTGTACAAATTTAGCTATCGGCCTACTGCAAGCCATTTTGCCGATATTGCTTAATATGTATACATTATTTTTTCAATTTCAATCTCGATCTAGAACGTTTGTTTTGGTTATATACTTCATTTTGCCAACATGTTAACAAGTACTGTTATACAAAAAATTCGTTGTGTCTATACTTTGTGCATTCTAATTATCTGTGTAATCACAAAAATTTGATATGGCTATAATTTCATCAACATAAGTAGTTATTTGTTTTCTAACTCAGACGCATTTAATGAACTCGCACAAAAAATCTTCGTTTTTAAGTTGGTGTAAGTTACTAAGCAAAAATTACGCAGTACCAGACTGCCAGCCATGACACTCCAAAACCTCTCCTTATGTCACCCTTACTGCGGGGCATACTGCGACCTACTGACCTACTGACCTACGAGCCTACCGACTTACTGCGAGGCATCCCAGTGGGATGTCGTGAAGGCAATGTTGACTGCCGAGTACGCCATGCCTCGACAGGAGGCATGGCGTCGCTTTGTCAGCTGTCAACTCGAATCCGGGGAGACAGTTGATGTGTACCTGGACCGCTTGGAGCGGCTCGGCGGTAGACTGGGGGTGGCGCTGGAGGACGTGGTGTTTAGGACCAAGTTCTATGAAGGTGTGCCCGAGTCAGTCTACGAGTGGGCAGTTACGCACGATCAGGCGTAACTGCCCATTTTGGTTCGGTGCTGAACCGAGTGAGGGGAAAGTTGGTTTCCTGGAGAGCTGTTGAGGGTCGCCCTTCAACAATTAGCTTAGCGGCCAGTTCTGGTAACCGGCCGGCGACTGCTTCTGGCAAGCAGTTGGGGGTTGCTTCTAGCAAGCAGCCGGAAAGCAAAGATAGTTGCTTTTGATGTGGGGGTCCACACCGAGTGAAGGACTGCCCACGTATTAAGCAGCCTTCGTCTGGTACGGGGGCGAAAAAGACCTCTTCTGGCAAGAGGGTCGGGTGTTTCCAGTGCAGCAGCACGAAGCATTTTGTACGAGACTGTCCTGTACGGCCACCGCCTGGGGCGGCGGCAGCAGGGCTCACGGAGGATGAGCCGGGTTTTCATCAGGAGGATGCAACTCGGGGCGCCGCATCCTCTCATATGGACACCGTGTAAGCCAGGCTTACGAGGGGTCCCATAACATCAGGGGGACCCGAGGTGGCGTTGGCATAACAGGGGGAGGCTGGAGGTCACATGCAAGCAGTAAGAGTGTACTGCGGGACAGTCTTTGCCTGTCCGGGGTGACTGGCGCGCCTACGACGAGCAGTCGTATGCCGGTCGTTCGAGCAATTCCGAATGGTTGCGGTTTTCAGTGTCTGGTTGACACTGGAAGCGAGAGGACTCTGGTAAGTCTGCAGGTGTTGACAGGCTCAACCCGACTTAGGCCGAGCCACCCGCTGTTGACAGCGGATGGTAAGGCGTCTCATGTGAAGGGTCAGTGTCGGGTGGTCGTCGGTGTACAGGAACACTGTTTCGGCGTTACGGCACTTGTTATGGACAAGCTGTACAATCTTGGAGTTGACTGCTTGCTGGGTGGCGATGTTATTGACCACATAGGAGGCGTCACTGTCCGTAGAGGAAGTGATGCAAAGTATTCAGTCAGGTGGGGGAAACCCTATCAGAATGGATGCTGTAGAGTACCTGCAGCGCAGGATACTGGGGCTGGCTGCGCATGCGGGGTGGCAAGGGTGGCACCGTTGTCGGGGTTGGGTAGTGATCTGGTGTCACTGCGAGTCGACGACCCTGATTTTGTTGCCACTTTTGCCCAAGGCCGATGGACCGTTAGCTGGCGGTGGTCCGGGGAATCTCCGAAAGGATTGCAGACCCGGGTCGCGGAGTACAAGTGTACTCGGGCACCTAACTTGCATGAGCGGTACTGTGCTGAAATTGAGAGCTGGATCTCAAAAGGTTGGTTGAAAAGGTGGAGTCGGCCCATTGAGGATATATCCCCTTTTTGGCTGTGTTTCAACCAATGAAGGACAAAGTGCGACCAGTCATGGACTACCGTGAACTGAACACGTTTGGCGAGAGTCACACGGGAGGTGACGCGGTCGCTGTGCGCGGCGAGAAAAGCCGGAAGTGGAGACAGTTGCGTGGCGAACTTGGAGTAGTTGACCTCAAGTCCGCGTACCTACAGATCCATGTTTCGGAGGACCTGTGGAAATACCAGGTCGTGAAGTATAAGGGGGTCCATTATGCGCTGACACGTTTAGGCTTCGGGCTTTCGTGTGCGCCTAGGATCATGACCAAAATCCTAGGCAAGGTTCTTTCACTCGACGAGCGGGTCTGACGAGAGACTGACCACTACATCGACGATATAGTAGTGCAAGAGTCTGTGCTTGTCGTGGAGGAGCTGAAGAAGCACCTTGCTAAGTATGGACTGGCGACGAAAGAGCCGGAGGGCCTTGATGGAGGTCGGTTGTTGGGCATTTCTCTGAAGGGAAATACTCATGGACATTTGCAAATGTCGAGGGGAACTGCACTCTCCGAAATACATCTTGAGCCAGCTGGGCTGACTAAGAGAGAGCTTTTCTCGTTTTGTGGCCAACTTGTCGGTCATTACCCAGTGGCTGAGTGGTTGCGGCCCTATTGCAGCTTCTTGAAACAGCTGGGATGCAACGGAGCTTGGAATGCCTCTGTTGAAAAGGAGGTCAGCTCGCTGGCTAGTGAGCTTTACACAAGGGTATGTCAGGAGGACCATGTTAGGGTCCGTGGCACATAAGACCGAACGGTTCGGTCGTTGTGTGGACAGATGCTAGCTCTCTGGGCCTCGGTGTGGCAGTTGAGGTTGATGGCAGCATTGTTGAGGACGCGTCGTGGCTGAGGAAGGAGTCAGATCATTCACACATCAATGTTGCCGAGCTGGAAGCTGCGGGACGAGGTGTTAACCTGGCTATCGCGTGGGGGTTCAAGTCCTTCACCTTGGCGGTTGACTCTCTCACAGTTGTCAATTGGATGTCAAATACAATTGATGGGTGCAATCGTGTTCGCACGAAAGGTGCTGCAGAGATGCTGGTGAAGCGTCGGCTGGGGGTGATCCGTGATACGATCACCGAGTACGGCTTATCGGTCACTATGCGTCTTGTACCTACTGTGGAGAACAAGGCGGATAGAATGACGAGGGTGCCCAAGAAGTGGCTGGGGCATCGAGGGATGAGTGGAGGTGAGGCCGAGAGCATGGCTGCTGCCATCTTCTGCAGCGAGAGCTTCGGGGGATGCTGTGTGGGCGGCTCATTTGCCTTACCATCTGTGTGTCAAAAGAACACTGTACCTTGCTCAGCAAGTACGCAGTGACTTGACACGGAAACAGGTCAAACGCGAGCTGGCTGGCTGTGAGGCCTGTCAGTGCGTTGACCCAGCTCCGAGAAGTGAGAACCTCGTGGAAACAGGCAGCTTGGCTGTCAAGGAGAACTGGTGCCGGGTGGCCATAGACGTGAATCACTATGGCGGCCAGGTGTTTCTGTCCATGGTTGATTGCAGGCCGTCACGTTTCACTACCTGGCGCCGCTTGCCAAGTGAGACGGCAGCGCACATCATGGCTCAGTTACGCACGGTCGTAATTGAGCGAGGGCAGTGTGACGAATTGCTAATGGACAATTCTATGGCGTTTAGGTCAGCAACTGTTGCACAGTTTGCTGACAAGCGGAGGATTTTTCTGAGATTTCGTGCCGCTTACACCCCGAGTGGCAATGGAATCGTTGAGAAGAATCACCGGACAATCAAGAAGATTGCCGAGAGGGGAAGAATTAGCCCCGAGGAGGCGACGTTTTGGTATAACGTCACGCCTCGCAAGGGTACAGATGGGGGTTCGGTACCCTCAAATAATCTGTATTGATATTCATGGCGAGTGCCTTTTGACGTCAATCTATGCGGGTTGGATGAGGTCAGTCAAGGCAAATTTGCTGTCGGCAATGAGGTGTGGGTGAAACCTTCGACTCCGTTGTGCACTAGGCAGTGGGCACCGGGAGTGATCACCAGAGTCATTTCAAAGCACAACGTGTGCGTGGATGGCATGCCAAGGCATGGAAGGGATATCCGCAAACGGCGGTTTGGCACTGACCGTAGTAGGGAAAATGGCATCCGTGAACTGGTCGAAGACGGCCGGCCTAATCTAGATAGATTACGCGGTTCTGATGCTCCCCCACCACCTCAGCTGCATCCCTGTGAGGTAGCTGAGGTCTCGGAGGGGGATGTGGAGGACGGTCCTCAGACTGCCGAGGATGAAGTTCAAAACATGGATGGTGAGCCTCAGACTGCTGGGGTTCCATCCGGGGATTTAGATCCTGATGAGCCTGAGCTTCAACCGTCAATGCTCAGGCGGTCACAGCGGGAGCCACGACGTCCCCGGTATTTGGATGACTATGAGGGATAGCTGGTAGCTTCTTAAAAGCTGGGGGAAATGTGAGTTAGTAGTCACGTGGTGCCCGACGGTAGCTCGGAAGGGTTGGTGGGCATGCGCCACCGGACGAGCAAAAACGGCCATGTTGTCATTGGCAATCCGAGCTCCGTTTGCGTAGCTTGTGACTCTGTGCTTGTCGTATGCTGAAAGGATTATTAAGAGTCTTTCTGAGTCTTGGTGACTCGTGAGTGAACCTACTAGTGTAGTCTGGCACTACGGTCTTTTCTGGTAAAACGTGCAGGTGGAGTAAGGGTGACATAAACGGAGGTTTTGGAGTGTCACGGCTGGCAGTCTGGTACTGCGTAATTTTTGCTTAGTACATGTAACTTACAGTTGGAAATTCTCAAACGAAGATTTAAAGTTAAATTTTAGGCTAATTTTATAGAGAAATCTTTGGACAACACTGTCACTACTATAAAAGTCTTAAAGATCGTTGGTTATGTTATCAACGAATAATAAACTTCAGTTGCTAGCAATTGCTGGGAAAGTCGCAAATATTGCGTCTACGGCAGTCGACCATAGAAAATGCATAAATGAGTCTACTTCGGTGAAAGGGTTAAAGACGTTGGATTTGCCACTGTTTGTGATAGTAAACATGTTCATTTCCTTCCGCAGCTGAGTTACTTTTACTTATTTTCCAGCTACCAGTACTACAGCTACTACAGAACTTGCACGGGTACTGCTACTGCGTTTTACCTACTAAATTTCTAAATCGAAAAGGTTAGTAGGCCTACGTCTTATTTAATGTTGTATTGCCTATGAATTGCCACAGTTCCGCTACATAACCTTTTCACTTGCGTCCACATACAAATTTAGCTATCGGCCTACTGCAAGCCATTTTGCCGATATTGCTTCATGATATTTTTTCAATTTGAAACTCCATCTAGAATGTTTGTTTTGGTTATATAGTAGATTTTGCCAACATGTTAACAAGCACTGCTATGCAAAAAATTCATTGTATCTATACTTTGTGCATTTTAATTATCTGTGAAATCACAAAAATCTGAAATGGCTATAGTGTCATCAACATAAGTAGTTATTTGTTTTTTAACTCGGATGCATTTAATGAACTCGCACAAAAATCTTCGTTTTTAAGTTGGAAATTCTCAAACGAAGATTTAAAATTAAATTTTAGGCTAATTTTATAGAGAAATCTTTGGACAACACTGTCACTACTATAAAAATCTTAAAGATCGTTGGTTATGTTATCAACAAATAATAAAATTCAGTTGCTAGCAATTGCTGGGAAAGTGGCAAAAATGTGTTTACGGCGGTCGACCATGGAAAGCGCATAAATGAGTCTATTTCAGTGAAAGGGTTGAAAACGTTGGATTTGCCACTGTTTGTGATAGTAAACATGTTCATTTCCTTCCGCAGCTGAGTTACTTTTACTTTTTTTTTCAGCTACAAGTACTACAGATCTACAGCTACTACAGAACTTGCCCGGGCACTCCGAGCGTTGCGATAGGCGACGGTGAGAAGAAAACGAGCAGTGTATATTACAAAAAAGCACACAATCTCATTCAATTTTAGAAATGCTTGAAGCAGTGCAATGCCTTCCAAAAAGCCTACTGCTCAAACGCAACAACAGATTGATTCCCGTAGAGAAAGGGACTGAATTCGCAAAGCAGCAGCTAGATGAGCAGAAACTGCAGAGCAAATGCAGCTACGCCCACAACGAAGCGGAACTGCTACTGCATCTGCTAGAAGTGCAGAAACTGCAGAGCAAACACAGCTATGCCTACAACGAAACAGAATAGCAGCTGCTAAAACAGCAGAAACCGCTGAACAAACACAGGTACATCGAGAGCAGGCCAGAATAGATGCTGCAGTCGCTAGAAGTGCAGAGACTACTGAACCGACCCAGCAGCGACTCAAACGGCTCAGAGCAGCCGCTACATCGGCCAGACGTGCAGAAACCTCCGGGCAGATGCAGTGGCGACAAGAACATGATGCACTAGCTACAACAGCTGCTCGGTGAGCTGAATTTTCTGAGCAGATGAAATGGCGACAACAGAGAGATGCACTAACTACAGCAGCTGCTACCAGGCGCCGTGTATGGCCAGAAAACTTTACACTTGACTACAGTCCTGCAACATAGTATAGGGCCGAATTTTTCTATGGGACGAATGTCCAAAATTGCTCCAGATGTAATGCCTTACGTTGAAAAGGCAAGAGGCCATATATGTAGTTTATATAGTAGATTTTATTGATAATAAATTTTATCAACACGACCACATTACTGCTGCACAGTTTGTATATACCATGTCAAAACACAGGCTATAGACAAAGAACTGGTGAGTCATGATTAGTGTTTCAAGCATGTAGAAGTCTCAATTCAATAAATGCTGGTGATAGCTAAGCATTGCAATAGGAAAATATTTTCTAGAAGTTCTTAAAATATATAAAACTTTTCAATACTGCCAGTTTGAAGAACGTCAGTTTGCCTAGCAATGTCAATTTCATTATCAGTTCTGTGTACAAAATTAGGACAATTCCGATTTGAGTGGTTTGAGACTGATGAATTGTAGACTAGCTGTAAAACGCATCGCATATTTCCATTGGTCTCCAACATTATTGACATATACAACTGCATATGTGTATGCAGTCAGATCAGCACAAAAATTTCAGTAGATTGCATATTTGGAGTTGATTTACAGTATGAAAGACAACTCTCAATAAAACTTGCTTTGTGTAAATCTGTTCCCGAACACGGGTAAGGCAGCTAGTAAGTTATAATGGAGAGGCCGCAACACTAACCAACAAAAATTACTCCCATTGCCAGTCGCTATGAAATTGATTGTTGTATTATACACCATTTGAAAAAAGACAAAATTCTCTACAAGAAACTACCAGTGATTTTTTGTAATAAAGTAAAGTAAATGCAAAAGAGTGAGATGTTGAGAGCGAGGTAAGAATATTCCATTAGATATCAGTATGTCGATCGGGTTTGTTTGGAATCAAGCGTTTTTGTTTCCGGCTCTTGGTCACGGGACTGTGAAACTATACGACACTGACTATACCCATATCGGTGGTTGCTATGGAATTTTTCATAACCCAAGATTATAAATATAGGCTCTAACTGCGGGTGCGCGCATGTATGTGGCCATTTCCTGTTTTAATGCTTCAGGCTAGAACAAAATAAACAGTCACAAAATTATGGCTAGTTGATGCTACATGTAGATGAGTATTTCTACTTAGAATCTGAGTCAGCTGCCTCAGATCATAGTGAAAGCGATGATGAGAATTGTGATAATAGGGCAACCTTAGAAATACAGCTGCTTACGCAATATGTGGCTGCTAACGATAATGCGAATTAATTAAATCAAATTACAGAGAATAACGATCAGCCTATCACTGCTGATAACATTCCCATTTTAGCTGTTGACATCAAACTAATAAGTGGATGCAAATGGAGGGAATTACGTGCTAGTTTTATGTCATCTGAACAATTAAGCCTCATTAGAACTGTGTATCAAGGATTGCCGAAGGAAACATTGGATATAGTTGTGTTGGGACAAATTGCCACCAGCATAACAAACAAACCTCTCCAATGCGCTACAACAAATCTCTGCAGCGTACTCGTGCTACACTGTGTGAGTGTTAAACTACGTAAAAAGAGCTCTAAATTGAATAGTCACTTGATGAGTTGGGTTGATATTTTCGCATCACATATTTTCCTCATCGTTGACCTTACCACGACCTTCTGTATAGATGGACAATTCTGAATACACTTCCAGCTCTTTGTTAAGTTGTTGGACTGTCATTATATGCAGTCATAGCAATATAGCTTGATGAGAAGTGCCCAGTTTGAAGCATACCCTTTTAATGAATATCTCCAGGACGGTGAGCTTTTAGCCACATATATTGTTAACCTTACCATGACCTTTGGGAGGTCAACCGTCAATCGAATTGGAATAAAAATGCAACGATCATCTGTTTCAAGGTTTTATTGTGAAGAATGCCAGGTTTTATCAATATAGGTTGAGATTAAGTGGTTGGTTGCTATGGTATTTTGATTTGTAAACAAATACCATGATTTACAGTTCATGAATCACCAACTTTATTCTGCTTAAACTCAAAACAACAGTTTTAGTTCATCACGAGACCTTTTTTACTAAATCTTGCATAACCTGGGCATAAATAACCCAATTTAAAAAATTTAAAATGCATTAAAATCCTCAGAATTTGCTGATTTTAAATCTTTAAATAACTCAAAAATGTGGTTCTAGCACGATTGGACATTCTGACTGCCTGGGTCACATATGTCGAAGTATCAAAACCAAGTAAAACAAAAGACTACTATTAGTCTGATACAGTTAATAATTATTTCTATGGTGTCACTTTTAAAGTTTTCAAAGAAAACCTGTAAGCTTTGGAGTTAGAAAACTGACTTTGATATGAACATCAACCACGCAATCATTAATTGGTAATGCGGTAACTAATTTGGTTGACACTTTTCTACTGACCATTTGCTATTGTGAGTTTGTAGATATCAACAAATGTCAAAGTGGCGGTTAAATAGAGGTGACATTAAATTAAATTCAACCCTTTGCCTATATCGTCGGTCAAATAGAGGCAGTGCTCAAATAAAGGTGGCATTCAAATAGAGGTGGCATTCAAATAGAAATTTTATGGTAGGTTGAATTGACACCTGTTACATAACCCTGTTGCTTATAGTTCATAGGTCAGCATTTAAAATGATAATATTTACTAACATTTCACGGTTATGTTAATTGAGGAAGTAGACACAACTAATAGTGTTTTATCCAATATTCATCAAATTAAGCTCCACCCCTTTTCACTTTGCTTTTGTACAGTCACTTAAAAAAAAAACATCAGAGCACTTTCATAAGGTAAATAGCTTTCTTGACTTCTTGTTTAAGATACAACATAATACAGTTGATATTTATGCAATTACCAATTATAGTAACAGTTTGAATTTAGCAACGTTTTTTTGGGCCTGACGACAGTGAAATACCAAACTTTTTGTATTGCAGTCTGTTTTAGAAATATGTTTGTTCCTCTACCATTTCTATTTTCCTCTAAAGGTTCGTTAGCGTACTTTATATTATCTTATTGTTTTAGCGAAAGATAATGCTTACATTATGGGATTTGACCAAGGTGTTTATGTACATTATGATGGTCCATTTTATGTAATTGCTTTAAGCCTAGCAGATGTTATCCATCTTTTCACCGGTTGGCACAAGCATTGCTTTACTATAAGCGGTGGATTTCTAAAGGTATGTATGGACAACTCTTACTAATTGATTGTTACATTGGCAGTCAAACATAGATAAAAAATTTTTTTTTTTTGAACACAACTGTATAATAGCTTTTATTACAACAGTTTTTAGTCTCCAGAAATTTCTTTAGTTATTGAAACCTATTTTTTCATCCAGCTTTTTATGTAAACTAATATAAATATAAAATGAGTGTTTGCATTACACTCTAATAAATAGTAAATACAATCATAAAAGGTTAACTATAACATCTGCTCTTTAAAAGGCTTGTGAGTTCATTCTGAAACTGGTCGTAGAAGGTTTATGTCCATCGTATGAATTGTTGCATTACCCAACTGTAGTTTTTAAGTATTTGACAAAATATTCTGCAGTTTTTATAGTACCGTCAAATACTAAAAACTCTACATTTGGAAGTTTCTTGTTTCTGAAATTTGATTTTCCGTAAAAGTATTGTTAATTGTGGCTTATTAATAACTACATCTGCCTTTTTGAGGATGTGAATACCCTGTTGTACGTTTTTTCACCTTACGAAATGGAACACAATAATTTTCCACCTTCCCATATGAATCTTATTTCACCATACAAACCCAAAAAAAAACTTTGCTTGAGTCAAAATTTGGCAGTCGATTTGCTTATTATGAATGTTGATATAACAAAGATGCCGAAATGCTGTTCGTCGAAAATATTTTCACAATGCATGAAAGAGACACGATGACCGATTTATTGTCAATAATAATTTTTGAATTTTCATTATACATGGCTTTGTACATGTATGTTTTTTTGGAATTGTCTTACCTTACCTTGTCATCAGTACCTTCCCATAATGCTTTGTTATGTTCTCTTTCCTTCACCGTGCTAATGGTTTTAGTATAATGAAAGCATAGCTGCTTTCAATTCAAGAAATACAACACGGTTACTCTCAGTTCAGCATTTCTTGTTTGAAAAACAGTAATAGTTTTCCTTTAAAACCAGTAGCAAAGTTTGAGTTGCGATCCCTTCAAACAAAAGATCAGTGATCGAGCAACGTCTCTCAACCTGCTAACACAAATCTACTTCATTAGGTCGTAAACTGAACATTTTTGAGAACAGCATCGCTCAGGCTTTCTTGGCAAATTAGGTTGAAAAAGGTTTTAATAAGGTCTGCTAAAATTACAGAGACAAAAAAGCTGGAAACTGATATGTGATACAATTTTAGTGATAAAAAGTTGAAGTTCCGTGAAATAATTAAAAATACATACTAAAACTTAGCTTCGATTGTGTGTATATTAAGCTAAATTTCTTCAAAGCGAATTCAAAGTTTATGCTATACGTACGTGTATGTCTGTCTCAAACGTAAGAACTCTCTTCAGTACATACTGCCCATAGCACGTTGTAGCGTTACATTTTAATGCAGATCATAACCACTAAATACACCAAACCTACCGTAGGTAACTATAGTTGCTAAGGTTAACATACTTTTTTGTTACTAATTTTTAATGTGTACATTACTTCAATAAAATTTTGATGAATTTTACAAGGCGATGTTTGCATTATATGATAACTATGGTTTCTATACCCCTCCATACAACTTTTTTTTCATATGGTACCAAGCCTGGAATTGATTAAAGTTGTATCCTGAAGGTATACTGCGTAATCTATTGTTTTTATCACAACTTAAACATTTGGGAACCATATAATTAACCCCTTTCCTTTTGCATTTATTTTCTTATTTTACAATGTGTTATAAACACTGAAGTACAAACTAGGAGAGAGAAATAAATAACTTCAATATATTTTAGTGGTATGCTGAAACAAACACGCTTGGTGACCTTGAACTGGTCGCTAGTGTATCTATTTCATCCTACCCTATACCTTCAGGAAGCGCTTTGATACTCATGCAGGAACAAGATGGACGCTGTAAGGATTTGTTTTGTTGCCAAGTAATATATCAATCAAGCCATTTGACTCTCTGTTCAATTTCTTTTGAAACAGTTGAGATAGAATTAATCTACTATATAAACGGCAATCGTTGTCTATCTGTGTATCTGTCTGTCCGCTTTATAGGGTACCGTACTTTTTGGACTATTAGCCGCTACTTTTATATAAGGGCGTGTCTATTCTGTGGTTTTTTTCACTGCTAGGGCGCATTAACGGGAATCTCCGGTTAGTACACGCTTCTATTATAATACGTAACCTGCTATTCATCGTAGGGATGGACGATAAATACTGATATGCTAATAGTATGAGTTGTCTTCTCGATATATTGAGTCACCGATAACTCCCAAATATGAGCAGTATAAATAAATTATATGGCGGTCTTTTTTTTCGATTCGATCGTACGAAGCAAACTTAATTAATATGAGTAAGTAGTAGAATTAAATTAGTAGTAAATATTAGTAGTGAATTAAATAAAATTTACTACTCTTTAAATAAATTAATGAGTAGTAAATTACATGTAATTAATATTTACTGCCAACGTGTACCGGGAAGGTCATGTGAACATTTGTTTCTTGCAACCACTAGAAAAACGCTGTTCTCTATCTACTAATCGTTGTCTGTCTGTTTGATTGAGTGTCCGCCTTATAGAGCGGTCTTTCCTTTTATCGTCGTACGAATTTCGGTCGTACGAAGCGAACTGAATTAATATGTGTAGTAACGGTAAATAAATTATAGAGCGGTCTTTCTTTTTCCATTCGGTCAAACGAAGCCAACCGAACTAATATGAATACTAAATATCGTAATTTCGTAATATGGACTATTAGCCGCTACTTTTCTCTGACGATTTGAGCCAAGCAGCTTATATAAAGGTGTGGCGATTCTGTTGTTTTTCTTTCACCGCTCGGGCGCATTAACCGAAATCCCCGGTTAGCACGCTTTTTAAACGACAAATTTTCTGCTGTGTTAAAAAGCGCCTTCCTGAGTTCTGCGGCCTATACAAAGGTGTCTATACAGCTATACAAATGTACTATTTATTAAATAAAATAAATTAACGAGTAGTTATTTACATGCAATTAATATTTACTGCCAACGTGTACCGAGAAGGTCACGTAAACGTTTGTTTCTTGGAGCCACTGGAAAAACGCATTTCTCACCTACTAAATTTCCACATCAAAAAGGTAAGTGTTTCTTATACGATGTTGTATTGTATATGAATTGCCACATCTCCACTACTTAATAACGTTGGATTTGCCGCTGTTCGTAATAGTGGGTCATGTTCATTTCCTTCAGCAGCCGAGTTACTAATTTTTTTCCAGCTACAAGTAGGCCTATTGTAACTTACTATTACAGAACTTTCACGAGTACTCCGAGGGTTGCGATACGCTATTGTGAAAAGAAAGAGAGCAGCTGCTATCGACTTACTGTCACCCTGCATCAGCCATGACCAGCTATACGTTGCCTGCTCAAAAGTAGGCACACGCCGAAAACTGTTTCTTCATACGCCCGACAGAAAAACCAAAAATGTTGTCTATCCGCAAGTGTTGCGTTGAACTAAGGGAGAGAGAGAGCGAGAAAGGGAGAGGGGGGAGAAAGGAAAAGAGAGGGAGAGGGGGGAGAGAGGGAGAGGGGGAGAGGGAGAGAGGGAGAGAAGGGGAGAGAGAGGGAGAGAGTGAGGAGGAGAGGGGGGAGAGAGAGAGGGAGAGAAAGGGAGAGAGAGGGAGAGGGGGGAGAGAGGGAGAGAGAGGGAGAGGGAGAGAGAGAGAGGTAGGGAGAGAAGGGGAGAGAGGGAGAGCGAGGAGGAGAGGGGGGAGAGAGAGAGGGATAGAAAGAGGGAGAGAGAGGGGAAGAAAGAGGGGAAGAGGGAGAGAGGGAAGGAGAGGGGAAGAGGGAGGGAGAGAGAGAGAGAGGGGAGAGAGGGAGAGAGGGAGAGATGGAGAGAGAAAGATGTAACTGCATATTTGGAGTTGTTTTACAGTATGAAAGCCAACTCTCAATAAACCTTATGCTGCCCGTGAATCTGTTACTGTAGGCGGGTAATGCAGCTAGTAATCATATAAACTAGTAGATTGGCTCTACAGTTAAATTTAGTCCTAATATTCCTGCTATGGTACTTCTAGTTTTATGTTAACAGTATTATAAATATTGCTAACTTTCTTCATGGTTATAAAGCATTAATACATGTATTTACATGTTGCCAACAAAAGTGATAATATTAATCTTAACCAGTAATAATTTTATATTTAAGTAATAATTACCAGCTTTAATAAGTTTATATATAATGCTCAATAATATACCATGTTCATATATAAAAGGCTATGAGATTGCTTAGTCCCTCTAGTCCGATAGATAAAAAATATTTCTGGTTCCATCAACTCCTCATCTACTGCAGCTCCTATTCTTGTTACATATATAGACATTCTCTATCAATCGCCTTAAAATATATGTTGGTGCAGTGAGATCTCTGAACATCAAACAACTCACGGTGGGAAAGATTGCTTGGGTCAACATGTGGGACTATGCTATGAGTGATGAGGAAATCAAGATGTTGAGATGTAGACATGAAGGAAATGTTGTCAACTGGAACACTTTGTCTCAACAAGGTTCCTCTCCCATCCATTATGAGACCTTCGAGTGCCGAGGTAAATTATTTTAACCAATATTTTAAACTGTGACACAGCCAAATGCAGGAGAGCACAACTCTTGCGGATAATGACATATTTTACCTCAAGCAGATTGCTGAATTGAAGAAATATATAACAGCCGCATTTTGTAGCTCTTATATAAAGATTGAGAGATTAACTTCTTACTAATTCTTTATTATCTTTTTTATTATTTCTTCTTATTATCATTACGTGCATTTACATTACTTATTTTGTACATCTTATATAAAGGTTGAGAGTATAGTGATTCCTTAGTACTGACTTTTACAGTTGTAGATCAACTTCTGACTCATTCTTTATTATTTACTAGCTCATATTGGTATCATTCATATTCTTTTTATCATACTCTCTAACTTAGTGAAATGAACATTATTTCAACTAGTTTCATACATGGAAAGATACATGTTAAAATTGCACCTCAACATACGAGCTTAATGTGTTCCGGAAATAGCACAGATGGTAATTTTTTCATAACTCAACGCAATACTTCCTATATAAACTAGCTAAATACAAACTAGTTAGTTCATTGTTATTCTTTAAATGACACACTTAAAATGGAAGATTACAATAGAAAAGCATGCTTTTTATTGTTCTGATTCGCTTTATACACTCACAAAGTAACAAATACTTATCTAGTGGTTATTATCTGCAATAAACTTTAACATTACTAAGTACGGTATTGTATGGAGTTTTTACCTTTAAGGCAGACGTAATGGCTAACAGAGGTTGGAGTGAGACTTGATGGGTGGACTTGACACTGTTTGCCTCACTTTTACTATTTACAGTATTTTATTTTGCCTTTTTAAAACTTTTTCAAACTGAACTGACAAGAAAGACTGAGCAATGCTGTTCTTTAAAGCAGAATCTAGCATACTAGGCCACCACAAGGTCGCCACGTGTTGTGTGTTAATATTTCAAATTGGTCTCGATTCTCAGGGTAAAAACTTGTTCAAATTCTTGTATGTTGTTGCACTCGTATGTTAAGATATGACTGTATTATCTTTGTCTTTAAAATAATGGTTGTTTACTTTTAATATATAGTCTTTTAAATATGATTATAGGATAGAATATAGAACCGTTTAGACTTTGTTGATAGTTTCATATTATTAGGAATGCATTATAGGTTATTCTAAGCTGATGAATATTAAGTCTTGTGCTTTTAGAAAAAAGACTCTTTATATTTCCTTGAAAAAAGTTGGGCGCTATCCGCTCTTGACCTTTATGACACGCTTTATAACACCTTTATGGGTGTTTGCAAAAAGTTTGATCAATCAGCTGTTACAGAAAATGGTATTGCCATTTTCATGAAGATTGTTAAAACTGTGTACTAGAATGTAGTAACATACTGCTACAAAGGCTATAATTAACAATAATCCCAGTCTCTCAAGTTTATGCTTGATAATTTACAAGAGAGATGGAGATCTTGAAAACTAAGTATGTTACTAACAAAAAACAAGAAATGACTCTGTGTAAGATCTCAGGAGCATCACTGAATGGAGTCATGAACATCAACTCTGAGACAGTAGACGCTCCTATTAGATGTGTCCTTCTTTGTACCAGATCTGATAGTTGTTTGTCAGCTAGCTACCAACATTCTTCTGGCATGTGTACACTGAATGATGATATAGATCAGGGTAATGAATGAGACTTTGTTACTAAACTTGGCCCTGATTATGTGCATTTTACTGCAAGGGAATGTGTAGGCGCTTGAGACTACAACCAACCAATCTCTTGTGTTATTTTGAAAATGTCTAGCCGTGCTGTGTTGACTAACTGTTTTTTTCAATAAATGTTGTCGCATTTGTAATTGAGCAGTGTAACATTTGAGAATAATTAAAAACATTATTTACTCGGAATAATTTATTTCATGTAAGTGTTGTATAACATCTGTTGTTTTGTTTGTTTCAAGTTGTTTTGTTCTTTGCGTTATTTGATGACGGCATATTTTTATCGCTGATTAAACAAAGATATTGATTCAACTTCTACAGCTGGTTGATAAATAGGAAAACTGGTCAGAAACGTTATAACAGTAATAATTCTAATTATTATGTTAAGAAACTTTTGAACATTGAAAAAGCAAACTATGTAGGCCGCCATCTTTTTCCTGAACAAATGTGTTGACCTTTAAAACTTAATGACAGACTCACATGGTGTCTCATTAATTTGAAAGCCCTTCTCACTTTCTTACTGTTATTATGTTTTGTTTTTAACCTTCTTATTGTAAGTTTTAATAAAAATGTACTATCGTCTCCATTTCTTATTTGCTGTGATTTTGCAATTAGTCAAATCAATTTAGGTTTCATTGGGCACAAATTATTTGGTGAAACTCTTAGCTAGTTTAGTTTATTCAATTTTGTTGCACTTGTTGACACATGCCTTATTTTCATAGTCAGGAATAAAAGTGATAAATGTGTTAGAGGCATAAAAGTGTTCCAAGTTTGTAAAATCACAAGGACCTTGAGAGGGTGAACAGTTATAAGAGTATTGAACATACAAAGAGCTTGAAAACACAGATTGTACAACAAACAATATGGTTTAACCATATAAAAAAACAATGATCAATATACATAGGTAAAATATATAGTTAGACACGACCATATAAAACATTGCTGGAAAAAAATCAAAAAGTTATTTTCACAGAGCTAATGAGCAGTAATCGGCACTGTGGGATCTGTTTTACTTGAGGCTAGGAACTAAACATATCAAGTGCTGTTAAATTTAGTCTAAGATCATGATTAGAGGAGAGTGTCTAATAGTTCTACTGACTACATTCATCTTAACAGGTATTTTTAACTCAGAACAGCTTCTTGTTAATCTAAATCAAAGTTAAAAATTGGAATTAGCATTAAAACTCACATGACGTCTAACGCAAAAAAAATTAATACCCATTTAAATGTATTGCATAAATCAAATGCTTTGAGTTATGTAGGCAGACATACATGTATTTTTTTAGAAACTGCTAACTCCTGCATTTTGTTTCTTTTTTTCGTTAGAAATAATTGAGTTAGGTATTTGTAAAAAGCATAATCTCGTAATATTCACTAAAATCGCAAAACAAAAAATGTGTTCTACTATAATATAAAAAAATATTTTGTATCATGGTTATGTAATGATTTAATTTTTAGGTTCTCACTCTATGCATTCTTTACTGCTAAAGCTACCTTTGTCTGATGAAAATAATACTAAGTAATTGATGTTGCCTTCCAAACATCTAATGCTTTGATTTTACAACTCTGGCTTGCTGAAAGAGTGTTATGTGTTTGAAGGTTGTCAACTGGTTACACAAAACCAATGTTAACACTCAACTAAAACTGAAACAAAGTGCTATATTTACGTCTAAAGCAGCATAAACAAGTTACTCTTTCAAACATTTCATAAAATTTAAAACATGTTTACATGTATTCCAAGATGAATATTTAAAGGTTTATAACTATTTAGAAAGATCGAAGTAATTCACGCAATTAATACGAAATAGTATTGTAGCTATGAATTTTATTAAATCTACTCAATAAATGAGTTGAGAAAGAGCTACATAATAACTGATTGTGTATTCTTTTTAAAATAATTTTTAAACGGAAACTATTTTAAAACTAAAAATCATTAGCTATATGGGTGAGCTAAACTGTACCTATTAGTTTACTTCATGTTGTACAACAACTATAAATAACAACCATTATTAAGGGAATAATTATAATAGCTAAAAGTCAACACACCTTGTAGTATGTCACTACTTATTTTGTAAGTATTAAAAGCCCTCACCAAAATATACTTATCTGCTTTATGAATGGTTATAAATTTATACTGCTTCTCTTGTCAGCTTGGAAGGTTTGATGTACCTACATACTAAAATACTGAGTTTCCACGATTTATACATCAGGCTGCCGATGCCGGCTTCTGTGTGATAAGTGATACTGCCTTTATTGATTTTCCTCCTTTAACTCTGATGTTTAACTAGTAACTTTAGCTTTAGGGCACATTTCCACACTAAAAATGATCTCCATTCAAAGCTGTGCTGGAAAATATTTGTTTGAATTTACAAAAAAAAGATAAGTAAATTAATTTTTTCAATTTTAAAAAAACAATTGATCTTAGTAAACAAAGTCATAAATTATTACGAGTCAGCAAAAGTGACAAATCATTATTATGTTTCAATGTGCCGTGATCCCATTTTCAAAAGTTACATACCTGTTGACACAATAAGGCAGTAGCGTTAGCTAACAAGGTGATGTATGACGGTCGATCACTCTCTGTAAGATAGAAAACTTTACCAAAAAATCAACTTAAACCAAAACTTTACCACAATTATCAGATAAAGTCTAGTCGCCGTTTATAGAAAATACTAAACCGATGACATCTAATTATAAAACTAACTGAATGCCCCGGAATTGCATGAGTAATAAATCAACAAAACAATGAATTTGAGTAGCTTACTTGGTACGCTAGTAAAGGTAAGCTTACCTTTGCTAAAACAATGCCGTGTTTGCAGATGGCTTAATAACCGTTCCGTTACGTGTAGCTGTCAATCATGCTAGCATCAGCCGCTTTGAGCATGAGTATTTCAGCAGATGTAATGAATATCTTGCCTATTATTAATAATTATGCTCAGTTGAACACCTAGTCTAATGTTTAAGCTAGCCACCTCTAAATATTGAAGTTTCATGATCAAATCCAGTGCAATATGAATTTTTCATTGTTGGATTTTCATTGATATAACTACTAACCAAACAATACAATTATCAGAAACAAAAGCAAAGGTGGGTAATAATAAAATTACCTATAGATATACTTGTCCCAGACTGTACAGCTAAGCTGAGAATTTGTGACACCAAAGTTGAAACTTACCTTAGATGAATGTGTGGTTGTGAGCTTACAGCTGTACAGGTATCGTAGACTATTTGATAGAGTCGGTACATAGCTTTATATATTTAGGTTGGTGGTAGATAAACTGGTTTTTGTGTCACTAAGTTAATTAGGCACTGCCAGGCTTTCACTTTTAAATATTCTATCTAAACATTTGATCTTTAGGTCAGGATACTTATTAAATTTGAATCTGATTATTATTTTTCATATAAGTGTCTTGATTATTTTAAAACTAGTAACAGATACTGGAGGATTAGAGCAATGAGAATAACAGACGCAGAATAAACATTTTATGTTTGACAGTAAAACCTAACTAACAGAAAACTCTAAATACAAAACTTCCAAGTTATAAAAAGTTTTTTGAAAAAGTATTGCTCCAAATAGCAATCAATGGTTTGACATGTAAAAATTAAAAAATTTTAAAATGTACTGACGGCCATTTGAGCAAATGGACTGTTCAGTTCAAATGTGGTGCAACTGTGTTGCTCAGCCATTGGCTGATAAATACACAATTTCCAAATTGTAAATTTTTGTTTATAGAAATATTACTCTGAATAACCTAAAATGCTTCTAAATACAAAATGTTGAACCCCAAAAACTCGAAAATGTTTTGATGTTTATAATTTATACAAATAATATGCCGGAGTTATGTAGGAGCTGAACAAATCAGAATACTTATATGGTAAAATGGGTTTCTATTTATAAAACAGCTTCAAAACGAACTAATTTTACAAGTAACTTTACATTGTACTTTGTTCAAGAACTTTTAGGGCGAAGCTTAGCAGAAAAAATATGGAGTTTACTAACAGGAAGTAGCACTCTTATAACATTCGGCTTTATGAGACAGACAAAGAAATGTAATCTCTCTTTCTTAAACTGCTATGGTTTGGTTGCCCAACACTATGATATTTGAGTAAAAACTTAGTCTTGATTCTACAAATATGACAGGTCACTCGAGCTTCCCGTTTACACTCAGGGCTACACTACTGATGAGTTCCTCTATCAGAAAAACCTGCCAGAGATGTCTGAGAGAACCTTCTGTTTCTGGATTAATCTTGGAGCTGATGATGATGCTCTGTTTTATGACCACCTGTTTAGTGTCAGCAAAGGATGCAAGTCATATTGCTAAGAATATTGTTTAAAAATATCTCTGAAAAAATAATTTTCATGAACATTTAATTTTTTCATCAGTTGATTAATAACACAAATCTTCATAACAATATATATTATAAAACAAAGATAGGTGTTTCTTCTCACTCTGCTAAGTACACCTGTCTATTAAAAGGCACTCTGTTAGATGCGGATAATGCTATGAGATGTATATGTAGTCAGTTGGCTACAGTTAGCTAACTGGCAGCATTGGGTCAGCCCATTCCTGATAAAAGATGAGGTTTTGTGAGCAATAGTAAAGACAACTAGTTACTAATGCTGGTCTATGAATATTCAACTGACTGTGTGGGAGTTGTCACATCCTACCGCATGTTCTTGTTAATTTAAATCTTTTTAGCTAGAGATTTGCTAATGGAATTTTGGCAACTATTTTTATTTGTGAATATTCACTCAAATAAAATTACAATAATAGATTTATTTAAAAATATTTATTATTAAAAATATAGCAAATTATGTATGTCTTGGTTACGAACCTATGAACATTCAGAAATCTATACTCCTACTAGATTACAAAAACCTTTATACCTTCAAATCTAACTTTCAGTCTTAATAAATTACTTTTTAGCAACCAGTTTATAAAAAATTATCAAGATTATTTTAGTTTTTGCAGTCGAAGCTGTAACTATGTGTTTCACAAACTAAAGGTATCTACTTTTCTACAAAACATGATTTGGTGCTAGTTGCACTGAAAATAAACACTGGATTTGTTGAATAAAGATGCATTAGTTGTTAGAAACACTATTTGTCAGAGACTTGTACACAGCACAATGCACCATTTTATTCTACATCACTATATGCTTGTGTACTTCTCTTGTTATTTCTCCCAGTTGAGGTGTGTCTATGCTGTTGTTTCACCAACTATATATTAGTCCTTAATCTATTTAGTTTTGCTGGCTAAAATGTATTGATGGCCTGACAAAGGCAGCAATCTAAGGTAGAATACCCTCACTGTAATCCACAGCAGCTTTTCAGGAAGCTGAACTCCAAATTGTTGCGGTCAGGTCAAGCACTACAGACAATCAGGTCATATTTATTCAGTACACATGTATGCTACTCAACCATTATGTATATCAAACCTTTTAAACAAAATTTTTGAAATTATGTTGTTTGATATTTTAGCTATATACAATGCCTATGTTATGGAGTTTCACCAAATTGTTCGCATTGACTATGGCAACACTAGACACATTGCTACCTTTACTTTGGCAGATGTTTTCCTTCTTTTTATTGGTTAGCACAAGCATTGCCTTACTTGGATAAGTAGGAGCTTTCTTAAAGTAGGTGCCCACAACTCTTATTACTTGAGTTCAGCCTTACACTTCTACATGATCTGAATATTGATTATTTACAAAAATGGATAATGAATAAAATATTCATGTAATTAATTGTTTATAAAATATTATGATGACCAATTAATTGATAGTTCAGTTTACTTCCCAAAGATTTAGAGCTTTTTGCACCAGTAACTCTTGCACCAGTAGGATTGTCAGCCCCTCTGCATGTCATGCTAGGCTTCTAGTGTTGAAATGGTAAGCAGGGTTTGCATCAACATTTGCTAAATTTTATGTATAACAACAATTATATTTGCATTAAATATCTAGAAATGTTGGTGCCACAGTTGCAACTGATTGTCGTATTTATGTAAGGCCGATTAATCATATGGCTGAAATAATATTTAACGCTAGTCTAATATATTCTTTATTCACACCTCTGCTCGTTTCTTCCAATGTCAAAAATAACCGATTTTGCATCTATTAAGCTCAAATAAAGCTATGATAGAAAGATAACTAAGGTTGAAAATAATTATCAGCACTGACTTAGTAATAATGCAAATCTAGCTTGTTGATATCTTATAGGTCATCATTCACTATCAAAATGCATTGTTACAAATCAGGTATATAAACTAACAATGGGTGATAACTCCAATATAATTTAGAGGTTGGCAGAAATGAAAACTCTTGGCGACCTTGAACTGCTGGCTACTATCAACATTTCTTCATGTACTCTACCTTCAGGAGGGGCTTTGATATTCATGTAGGAACAAGATGGATACTGTAAGGATTTGTTTTCTTGCCATTTGACATATCAATAAGACACTTTGGCTCTCTATTCTAGAATGTTCCACGAGCTATGGAGACATTTTAGACAAAAATAATGATGAAATAGACCTTGTGAGTCATAGTTGTTACGTCTTGCATAAATTGCCAATTGAGAATGACTGATGATTGAAATGTGTGTGTATGCTAATTCCGTTGACCATAAAACTGCAAAGCAAATGCACATAAGTGCAACTATACAGTAAGTACATCCAACTCAACAAACTATCATTCCTTACTCAGAAACAAATGAAGCCTATTTTACCTCTGGTTTTCTGTCCATACAGATGAGCAGAATTATTTATACCAACAGCATAGTATGAGCGAAAATGAGTATTTCTTTGATGAAGTATGCTCTTGTCCTGATCACAACGGAAGTATGAACTTTTATATGATAAAGATTAATCATTTAGCTTTTGTTGTAAACCATGAGGTACTTATTGGATAATGAGAGACTTATGCACAGCAAGCTTACATAGCGGATTATGGAAAGCCTGCGCATAGCTGAAGATAGCTCCTGACGACCTCCATTACAATCTTGTACCATTACATCTAGTTGTAATATTTATACCATGGTACTACTAGTAGTACCGTGGCAGTAATATTTATGCAAACAACATGCAGTTATATATAAACACTACTAAAATTTTAATAATTCAACTTAGTAGACACGGGAGGCTTATTGAAATGCATTTTAGTCATTTTTACTTGTATCCTGAGATATCAAAATGGTTAAAACTAGGTGCCCGACTTGCTTCTCCATACAAATCACAATACTTGTGGAGACCTTGGAAACCTATTATTTTATTGACTCATGTTGACCTGAATAGTTTTGTGAGAATGAATTTTTACAATTTTTAGGCCACATGTCTAAAAACTTGGTATTTATACTGCTTAGCCATGTTAATACTGAATATTATTTCAGTATTGCTACATTCGCCTTAGTTCGTATGTAAACAGTAAAAGATATTCAGGATTTATCTCCACCTTGTGTTACCTGTCATAGTTGAATATTTTACATAATGGATGCAGGAGGCTCATTGCAATGCATTTTTTGTCATTCTCACCTGTATCCCAAGGTATCAAAATAGTTAAAACTAGGTGCCCGACTGGCTTGTTATGACATTCTCACTTATTGTCACATGGCCTAGACTCGCCTGAGAGAGGTTGTCCAGTTTATTCTGGCAGACAACATAACATATACTGAAGGTTATACAAAAGACACTTTGTTTATTGTTGAGAAATAAATTAATATACTTTGTTATAATATGGTTTTGTGAGGATCAGCATGGAAAGTAATACAGAAAGTAGACCAGCATACATGTAAATCATGGCATTTTATTCCCCATAAAGACTTCCATCAGTCATCGTCATCCTCGTCATCATCAGATATATCTAAGTCCTGGCATAGTGACACGGCTAGCTGCATATCCTAACAATAAAATAATTCAATGAATGAAATAGACAGGTTAAGTTTTCTCGATCCAGCCAGGTAAATCATCATTCATGGCTTCAAATAATACTGGATGTTTCTTAAATCTATCATTTTCTGCTATATGAAATGTTGTTGCTGACTGGCAAACAATGATTGGCAAAAGCTTGATCACTATTGCGATACTGTTCTTCCCCAATTTAATAGTACATACCTCAACTTCCTCAGAGAAGAAAACAGAGGATTTTTCAACCATGTTTTGAAGAAATAAGGCCTCTTCTCCATTGCATGTATCAAGTTGCTGGACTGAAAATGAAGAGGAACAAATTAGCCAGAAACCTGAACTCAGAATTCAACTACATATTTAAAAAAGTATCTTATGTTTCAACGTGATGCTGTAGACAATTTGTTATAGAATGGACCTGCTAAAAACAACTGAGACATCACTATTGATACTATATCATGTATATTAAGCATCTACCAACACGGATAAGAAACTCACCTATTGTTCTTATCATTGTATGCCTTTCCTGCTCTAGAATAAGGATTTTTCTTGAGTTCTCCGCCACAAGTGATAGCTCTCCACTGCCTTAAGAACATCCTGTAAGAAGGTTATATCTGAAACATTAAAAAGTGACATCAGTATGGTTTGTTAATAGCGTTTTCATGTGTAAGAGTTAAACAAGGAATGTCTAGATTTGTTGCAGGTAATTGATATTGCATGAAAAAACTTACCTCCACGGACAACTGCCCATGGGAATAACCCTGACTTCAAACAGCTTTGCAGCTCTTCTGTTGTTGTTTCTGGATGGAGGTTGCTGTACTCTAAAGCCTTTTTCTTATAGCTGCAATGGTTGGCGCGCAGACGCGATCTTAGTTTCTGTGCAACTTTTCCACTCTCTGTTAATATAAACAGCAATTACATTGTCGATAACACAATACATAGAAAAAATTTCAACTTTGATAGTTTTTTTTCAAAGAGATCACCTGACAAACCTACCTGATTTCTTAAGAACGTCTTTTTGCCGCAGGATATCGACTCTCAGGTCTTCTAAGACACATTGTATGTCATCTGGTTCTGAAAAATAATACAATATATCAATCACAACATTCTAATCATATATCTATATGTACATGTATATTTTTTAAAGTATGTATGTCTGTCATTCCAGCTATAGCTATTATTAAAATAGCTATTATTAAAATAGCTATAACTGGACAATGCTGACGCAACATCATGGCGTACTGTCTTTAGAAGCCTAGCGCTTATTAGCAAGCTTAATGGAAGTTTCCAGTGGCAATGTGCCAGGCTAATAGCAAAGTGGTAGGCAACTCTCATCACTCCTCATTGTTTATAAGCTGATTTTTAATACCCGGGCAACGTCGGAGGCACAGCTAGTTGATACTATAAACAAAAATGAACTTCTTTCACCATAAAACGTAAATCTCAACATTTCATCTTTGCATCAGGGCCTCATTATATTCATATTATTATGAGCATTATCATGAAATACAAATCATCCACTGCTAATTGACACAGAAAAACAATCATTTATTCTCTAAGCATGCGGAAATAGTATAAGTAAAAAACTCACTTGGTGGCGGCTTAGCAACGAGGATTGCTCTGGCCTCAAGTTCAGCTAAAGTTAACACAAATGAGTGGCAGTGTGCATCCACTTGTGCCTTTAGAATGGGTAGTTGTTTCTTGGCCTAAAACGAGACGCACTCAGCACTATAATTTTCCACTTGTTGTATAACTGCAATAAAGCCAATTATTTATTGAGAAAGCTTGGATTTTTGTCAATAGGCAAAACAAATTGAACTTGGGGAACAGTACGATTTCATTCTCTGATTGCTGTTTCTACATACTTTGGAAAGAGATGTACATATATGTTTGGGCAGATTGACAAACTTTCGGAGATTGCAAAAAGCTGCCCTTTGCTCCAAGCGTTTCCGTCTACCTTGAAACAAGTGGATAAATTGGGAAGTCATATCATTGACAAGTTGGCCCTTGTGAGATTATATAACTTTCATTGTCATGACTTAGATAGGCACTAAAGTCACCAATGTGTATTGTCATTAACCAAGTTCTAAAACATATCACAGTTGTACAATACATTTAAAATTGTCAACTGCAAAGCTAATAGCTTACCCGATAGGTCTTAACTATCAGGTAAGTTATTAGCTTACCCGATAGTTAAGGCCTAAAAATACCTCCCTTGACAATATATAAAAGTGTTCACTGAATAAACTCACCATCTGGTGTCATGTGTCTTGTTACTTTTCCCAATCGGGACATGTAGCTATTAACAAGATTTGTAGTCTACCAAGTACTTAACCTTGTTCCTACAGTGACTCTTCCACTCCATTTCACTTGAAAAACGCAAAAAAAATAAAATTTTGGTTATACGAAACTTAAACTAAAGTAGATGAACGATTACAATATTCATTAGACAGATTACTGACAACTCCAATGGTGAGCTTTATTCATTAGACAGATACCTGACAACTCCAACGGTGAGCTTTGGCATGCATGATACTAAGGAATGGGCGTTGCTGCTGTGGTAGCCACTCCAGCCGCTCTAGCCAAGGCCAGTATCTGCACATTGTACTAAGGGCAATGAATTTCGCAGCTTGAAATTCTCTCTAAAAAACAATACATTAGCTTTATGGAGCGAGCATCGTAGCAAAAACTATTTAAGATTTTTGCAGTAGAAAGACCATTGTAATGAGTAGACAAGACATCCCTGTTGCCAGAAAAGAAGTTGTAGGTTTTAGGGAGGTTTGTGAATTTTTTTCTGCGACAATAAAAAAAGGTTGACTGGATTGATGATGAAGTATTATGGACAACCACCAATACCTGCATAGTGTATGGATATGCGTATATCTCCCCCTAGTCATATCCAATCTCTTTAACAGGAAACAATGGCGGCATGTGGCTAGCAAACAACCAGTCACATCCTTCTTGGAGAATGCTTTTCCTTTGGCAGACGCAGCCTTCCACACCATATCACCACATCTATTGGAGACCTGTAATAACGATCTAGGTAATTGAGGTATATAAAGACAACCACAATTGGCCATGTTCATTGGCTATGGACCAGGACTTCCCAGCACTTATATTTTCAAGATATTCCATATAGTTTTTAAAATATTCTACATTTGACCCATCAAACTTAGTAATATTTTTTTAATTTGGGGGATGGCATTACTATCAATTCAGTGCACTAATTGGTTATTCAATGGTACAGCCATCTTTGCTAAACGAGTTCATGGATGGGGTTAATTAGACCTGTAACCAATCAATTCACTTGATTCTGCTATACCTATGGGTACCTATTCTGGGTCTTCATAAGGTATGAGATTTCAGAAATGCATTACAACTGAATTGTGATTGGATGGTTTTTAATCAACAGGGTTTGAAAACTTGAATGGGAGTAAGACTAATGAGGTTGCTAGATAGTTTTCACAACCTTAAACTCACCGGATTGTGTTTGTTGTTCTTTATACGCTTGACCTGCTCTTCAACGTCATTAGTAAAAATAAAAAACTCACTTGGCTCCTCAATTCCTGATGAAACTCTAAGATTAATGACAAAAATCAAATTAAAAAAAATGGATGAAAAAAGGCTTCCTCTTTGAATTACTACACAATAGCCCCACTTGGAAAATCTAGTAATAGAATGCGAATAATATAGTTTTACATCAAAACTTTAAACACACAACATCATATTAAAAGCGTTGGATGCGTCCAAACAATTCATATGCTGATTGGAGCTAGTGCTTAGTAATTTTAAGATTTGATGATAAGCATAACCCACTGTCCCAAAATGAAATTAAACTCATATTAAGTTGTTACTGTTTGTAAACACAGAGAATGCAAAAATCTGATATATTGTTTTTTCGTTAGATATCATACCTGCCTGCAGTTCTAAAGCGGAATAGTTTTGCATTCCCATCAAGGTGAATTGCATGGGGCTCGTCCAAACATGCAGGGCAACTGAACAAACTACCACCAGTAGCTTTCGATAAATATTCTGTCTTTTGAATCCTCCATTCAAAAATTGAATAGTTGAAAACATCTTTTTTGAGCATGAAACTCTAAACAACAACACAACACCTTTTAAATCTAATGGAAAATTCAAAGAAATGTCACAAAAGACTCTGTGTCCAGTTTTTCTGCTAATTGGATTCTTGCTTGATGACAAATGCGGCATTGCGAAAGTTGGCTGACTATATAGCTCGACACTCGTGACATTATATAATGATGATATCACTAACCTCCGCTGTGAACATAAGGATCAGATGTATTACCTCGCTATCCAAAGATGAGCTAAAGCTGACTGAATACAACAGACTTTTAAGGCTCAGAGATGGTGAGAAGTGCTGCAGGATTGAAGCACTCAGAAGAAAACTAAAGTTGAAGTAGGCTCTTCCCTCAACATCAACAGGCCAAAGTCCATACTGAAAAAGTTGTTGAGGCTCCCACCAAGAAGACCACGAACATGCTTCACAGACCATAACGTCTATTTTTTGGCTGACCATCCCTGAAAAATTAGTTCAGTTTTTACAAACACAAAAGAACATTAGCCTATTCTAGTACAGCTAACCTAGAGTAGCCTATACTAATACAAGTAATCTAGTGCTAGTAGAGCTAACCTTTGCTAGTATAACTAACCAATTCAGTTGAAAACATACCGTCAAAAGAAATAATTCTAACCATATCATATCTACCAGGTGGACAGAACACGGTTCCATTGCAGTCTGGGCAAACCTGATGAATGGCAGACTGACGATCATCTGTAAAATTATATGAAATATGAAAAACATAATCGCCTTTTATTATCTTTTGAATTTATGATATATGTATATATTCGACATATTCTTGATCAACTCAGATAACGGAATAACACAGCTATGCTTGCCAAATCTCATTTTTCGCACTCTCATTCCATCTGCAAACAATCTCCCAATCTCCTCTCTGTGTAGATCCCAATTCTCTTTCTGGGTCTAGATGTAAGTCTTTTCACTGTCTCAATGACTTAAGTCTGGTCAAAATAGTTTTATCTACAATAGCACATTAGATAGTACAACTAGTGTGATAGTTAAACATGAGTATTAATAAATTATAAGATGTATGAAGAACAAATATTTATTTTACAACAGTAGTTCCCAGCTGGTAGTCCATGGATCCCTAGGGCCCACAGAAGGTTTTGAGGGGGGCCGCAAGCTGGTGCCAGAATTGGTTTTTCTAGCTAGTTAATTACAGCTATTTCTGTCTATAGTGGTTGGATCAACGATACAAAACGCTAAAAGGATAGGCAACGGCTATCATATGGGAGGAGTTTAATGATTGAGCTCTGTTGAGATTGTGCTAGCCTGTGTTTCGGGGCTAATGCAATTCCCACGGAGTGGTCGCGTTGTCTTGTTAGGCCTTTGGGTCTAGACTGTTATCACATATGTGTGTCAATCGACACACAGTACCTGATTCCTGGTTAGTATTACAAAACAACAAGACCTGTAACCAGCAAACATGTAACTCTCTCTTTCCCTTTTCAATTTCAGCCATATACTGTACTAAGATTCATGGAAAATAAAACATTTCAACTTACCTATTTAACCAATTTTAAGATTGGTAGTAGTCTTAGTTTAATTATGCTTAAAGTTAAATATAATTTACCTGAACTCACCCAAACAACAGCCTTTTTTCCCTAGTTTTTAATTAATATTTTGCCATCTTTAATATAAAATGACAATCTTTTGTCATGACCACATTGTTTGACCTAGCCAATAAGATGGGACAGCGGGCAAAGCTGTGCAGTTTAGTTTTCATAATCAAAATCTAAATCTAATACCAATTGTGGGTCATTGCACAATGATGACTATTAATATCATGAATGCTTGTTAATGGCAGCTGACTGATCATAGCTGTGACAATATTTTGCAACTATATTTACTTGACAACTAAATGAAACTAGCAGATCGGTAAAATAACCACCATTGTTCATAGAAGTTGTAAATTGTAAAAGTTGTAAAATTATTTTGACTTTGATCACGTGATCAATAGCTTATAATAATTTAATTATAGTTTAATTTTACTAACCAGCGGGAGAACAAAGACAGAGATAGTTTCAGCTGTAGAAGTAAAGTATGGCAATGTAAAAGGGTATTTCAAAGTTTAAGCTGTTCTATGTTGCTATGTACATGTATATGGTTTTAAAACATTTTTAGCATGGCCAGCAAGAAAAGAAAGTATAACAATTCATATTTAGACTATGGGTTCGCTGGTTTAATAACAAAAGATAAAGAAGAAAACCTCAATATCTGATATGTCCTAAGGTGATGACTAACGATTCCATGAAGCCCGCTAAGCTAAATTTACATCTAAGTTCTCAACACCCTGATTTAGTGAATCATGACAGAACATTTTTGAATGACAGAAAACACCCTTGAAGAAGATGAGACTTTCTTCTGATGGAGCTTTTCAGTAGCCCAGGATAAGGTGGTTGAAGCATCATTTGCAGTTGCATTACAAATTGCAAAAGAGAAAAAAACCTCATACAATTGGAGAGCAGCGAATTAAGCCCTGTGCTCAGCAGATGGTGGAGCTCGTGCTTGGTAAAGTGGCTGAAAAAAAGATATCTGTGATGTCATTGTCAAATAACACTATTCAAAGGCGAATAACTAAAATGAGTGAAGATATCAACCACCAGTTGGTAGAGGAAATTCGAAATGCACCTTTTGGATTGTTTTCTATTCAACTTGATGAATCAACATATGTGAAATCGTGTGCTCAGTTTTTGGCCTTTGTTAGATATGTCAACAATGGAAACATCAAAGAGGAGCTCCTTTTCTGCAGAGCACTCAAAACAACTGCACGAGCCTCTGACATTTTTGACAGTTTCACAATTCTTTGAGACTGAAAAGCTGTCACGAGAAACTTATGCGGCTGCAGCACAGTTGGTGCTACATCAATGTTAGGATCTAGCTCTGGCTTCCAAGCAAGAGTGAAACGTCTAAATTCAGATGTCATAGGCATACACTGTATAATACACAGACAAGCTTTGGCTGCTAAAACCCTTCCTGAATCATTCTCAACAATCCTTAATCAGGTAATTTGCATAGTAAACTATATCTAAGGCGGGTCCCTGAACTCTAGATTGATTAAAGAACTATGCAGAGATATGAAAGCAGAGCATCAAGTTCTTTTATATCAGACAAATGTTTGTTGGTTTTCTAAAGAAAACGTAACTTCAAGCACATTCCCACTACGAGAAGAAATTAAGATCTTTTGTGAACAGAACAACAAAGCAGAATTCGAAACATGGCTGAAGGATGAAGTTTGGCTGATTAATCTGGCCTACTTGGCTGACATATTCGACCAAACTAACAAACTTAATCACCAAATGCCAGGAAAAAACACAAACATATTCGAGTTCATGGATGCCTTGAAAGCATTCCTATGCAAACTTGAATTATGGAGGAAAAGGTAGCTCAAGGTAATTTTTCTATGTTTGAATCGCTTTCCTTGATTCTAGAGCCCAAAGATAAAGAGTCTATTTCAATGCATGAATCATTACAAAGTAATATTATATCTCACTGGAAATCTTTGGAGTCAGAGTATCAGCACTATTTTCCTGAGGTGAGTGAATCAGACCTGAGCTTTGTCAGAAATCTTTTTCGCTGTTTTGCTGAAAGTGTACCTGATGAGCTGCAGGAAGAACTCATAGATTTACAGAATGACTCATTGCGCAAAAGATGTTTATAAAGATAAAACCATTGAAGAATTTTGGTCTTCCATGATTCATTCATATCCATAGACAGCCAAACATGCCCTTCGAGCTCTGCTCCCATTTGTGTCTCCATACTTATGCGAGTTCGCTTTCTCCTCCATGGTTGTTCTCAAGTCGAAACAACGAAACCAACTGGGACTTGACGACATGCGATGCGCTTTGTCAACCATTTCCCCAAAGATTGAGAACTTGGTGAAAAACAAGGAGTACAATCCACCCCACTAACAAACTGACTACTGAAAATTAAAAGACAAAAACAATTTAGTATAGCATTGCTTTATATAAGTAAACAAATAGAAGCATGTCAAATCTGCTGACTCTTATATTATTCTAGTTTATAATGCATTGTTATAAACACCAAATATTATGATGTTTATAACATGTGGTCCATGACTTTTAGATAAGGAGCTCAGGAGGTTCATGGCTCCAACGTAGATGGGAACCACTGTTTTACAACCTCTCAAACAATGTAAAAGGACCAATCAGATTGCAACAGGTTCATTATAGCTGTAGATTCAGACTTGTTCTGTCAAATGACCTTAGGTCTAAGATTTTTGGCAATACAAACAGCCAGCCATGCAAAAATGCCACCAAACCTAGCCAGCTTCATTGGCTATAGACCAAGACTGTCCATACCAAGTCTTTTCTAGAGACCTTATGTAGGTTTCAAAATATTCTATTTGAGCAGTAGGAGGCACTTGATTTGATTGGCTTTGACCAGTCCCATCATCAGGTGAGTGCAACGATTCATTGGCACAGCCACCTTGTAAAGGTTTTGCTAAATGGGTATAAGGGAATGGTTAATTGAGCCTGCAACCAATCGATTCACTTGATTCTGATAATCTCCGTGGTAGGTGTGCTGGGTCTTAATTATCTATGCAGCATGTGTTTGGTATGACATCACCTCCAATGCAATTACCATTTTCCATATCACAAGCTGACGTATCTATTATATGAAAATCAATACTGGTAATTCAAAAATACAAGCAAGAATAGAAAGAACACAACAGCACATTAATTTAATAATAGTATTTCCTTTGCTCCGGCTCACACCTGTAAAAGTGGTTGCTGCTTTTCTACTGATGTCAATTGTATTCTTCAATTTATGGAGACTCTCCTGGGCATTTTTTTGCTCTTACTCTGCCTCTTCTCTTGAAACATACAATGCATGTTAACAACTAGTCAAGAATCATGATACCCATAATAACGCTACGCGTGGCATATTAATGAAACTGAATCACTGTCAAACTTTTCGACAGTGTGGTAGTTCATGATAAATTCTCAAAAAATATAAAGCCAGCACTCCGCCTTGCTGAACCAACGCGTAGTGGACCATTCACCTAAGGTTACCAAATAAAACCCCATTCATTATTATAAGTCAAAATTGAAAAAACCAACTTTACCTTCAAGAATAATTATTTATTATATTGAATATATTAATTTTAGTAAATAATAACAAAAAAATAATGGTTTATAGTCAAATATAACAAATGGTACAGTACAGACCTTTTCTCATTCTGTTTCTTCTGACACGACCAGACTCCACAAGTTCTTTGAGCGTTTCCATGAGCCAAAATTTATGGAACTTAGTAGTTTAGTTGTCTCACGTAGCGTTGTGTTCAAGTTATTAGTGCTGAAGAATTGTCAAGCAAAATAATAAATATTTATCCCTTCGGAAGCGGTGCTGTCCGAATACAACAGAACACCTAACAACAAAAAGTCTTGCTCAGCATAGACATAGAGATAAAACGCAACTTCCCATTGGCTGCAAAATTGTTAGGGACAATTCGACCGTATGCTTCGTAGAACGCCCATCGACGAGATCAGGCGACCAAGAAGCACGACCGACTTCGTGGATAAGCTACATGTGTCTATTGACTGTTTTGAGTGTATGAACTGTGGTATGGGCGGTTATATAATAATTATTCGTATCTCAACTATTTTATAAAGATATTGAAGCGAGAGTCAAAATGTTACCCACAGTACAAAAAAACAAACCCTCACAGTGTCCATCTTGTTCCTGCATGAATATCAAGTCTCCTCCTGAGGGCAAAGTGTATAATAAAATAGGGACATTAACAAGCAATTCAAGGTCACTAGGTGTGTTTGTTTTGGGGTACGACTAAAATACAAGTACATTAGAGTTACGTGTATTGTGTATACTACTCCATCCTAGTACATGTTCCAATGTTTTAATGCATTGAAAAATAGATGAAATGCAAAAGGAAACGGATTAATCGTATGGTACCTAGATTTAAAAACCATAATTATTCTATAACAGATTTAAGAAGGTTCTATTAGATAAGAGGTTATATATATATATATATATATATATATATATATATATATATATATATATATATAGAGGTAGATATTGTTATAAATAAGCTATAGCTAAAAATACTTCCAGTCAAATTCAGTTCTCAGAAACAACTAAGTTCCAAATCTATATTTTTTTGTATTTTAAGAAATGTTAGAAAATGCCAAACTTTTTTCTATAAAAATTGAAGAATGTATTCCCAGCTACTTAAAAAGTACAGTTGCTTTATGCAACAGTTTGTATGATGGACATGAAGTTTTTTGTGTAACCAATTCCATGAGAAATTCACAAATCTTTTGAAAAGCAGATGTTTCAGTTAACCTTTTAAGAATATAATTATTGGATTGCAACGCACTCTTCCATTCTGTATTCATATTTTTTTGCAAAATAAACTGAGTAAAAATTTTATTTAAATAAATACAAAAACTAGTAGTGACTAAAATCTAGGAAAAAGCTACAAATCTTTTATCTATATTACAATTAATAAGAGTTGTTCACATCTATCTTTGGAATTCCACCGCTTATAAAAGTAAGGCAATGCTTGTGCCAACCAGTGAAAAGATGGATAACATCTGCTCGGCTTGAGGCAATTTCATAATATTGGCCACCACAAAATATAAAAACACCTTCGTTGAATCCCATAACGTAGGCGTTATCTGTTGCTAAAACAATAAAATAATATAAAGTACACCAGTGATTCTTTAGAGGAAATTAGAAATGATAGAGAAGCAAACATATTTCTGAAACTGACTGCAGTACAAGGTGTTTGGTATTGCACTGTCGTCAGGCCCAAAAAACATTGTTTAAATAAGTTTAGTGTACCAAGCACACACTTAAAGCTAGGTTTTTACACGTAGTATGTATCTTCAACTATTTTACTGAATTTCAGCATTTTATCACTAATTTATTGCCTATTAGTTTCTGGCTTGGTTTTAAATGTACTTTTAGTCAATCCCATTAAAACCTTTTTCAACCAAATTTGACAAAAAGTGTGAACGATTGATTTCCGTAATGAAGGGGATTTTTGTTAGAAAGTTAAGGAATGTTTTCTGACCACTGGTTTTCTGTTTGAATGAATTGCAACTCCAAATTTGCTACTGGTTTTAGAAGGAAAATAACACTGTTTTACACCCGACAACTGCTGAACTAAAAAAATCAGTCTTCGTGAAAATGTCATGGTGAAAATGTTTTCATCAAGCAGCATTTTGGCGTCTTGGTTATTTTGATATATGTAATAAGCACACAGACTGCTAAATTTGAACTGGAGTGAAAATTTTGTGGAATTTGTATGGTGAATTAATATTTGTATGGTGAAGTAAAAAATTACTTTGTACCACTTCAAAATAGGAAAAAAATTATATATCAGAGTAACAGCATCCTGAGAGTACACTGTATAACATATGGGTTCAAAAACATTCATCTCAACAATCTTTAATGAGCGATGTTTAAGGCTTTTGGAAAAATTGAGGTATCTAAGTGAGAGTGAAAAGTGTGGTAAAAGTTACATATTAAACATATTGAGAATGAAAATGAAAATAATTTGGTAATCTACATTAGTATGGATGTTATGAGTAAGTTGTGTCACAACTCATTGTGTTTTTAAACACAATCTCTACCTCTGAAACTACATTTCACCTACACTTCTGTCCGCATGTCTCCAGAGTAAGAAACAATAAACACCTTATTTCATTGATTAATGTTTTATTAATCAACGAAATTAAGTATATGAATGATGATATGAATATGGACAGTTTCAACCCTTGAACCAATTTTTATATGCAGGTTTGACGGTATTTAAATATTAAACCTTTAAAAGTGACCGTTCATTTTTTATGGTATGTACGTAGATTAATTATTGATTTGTTTGAACTGTCTACTAAAGTTCAAAGATCAATCGTGTGACAATCTAAGGAAACTAGAACATGTCCACAAGCTAGCATTTTACAGTGGGCATCTTGTTCTTGCATGAATATCAAAGTTTCTCCTGCAGAGCTTGTGCATGCAGAGAATTCTGCCTTAGCAAACAGTTCAAGGTCAACAGGTGTTTTTTCGTCTGTGTACCACTGAAGAAGAATTCAATTCTTATTTGAAATGTTTCTGTGGACATGTTGGTTTATCATAGTTTATGAGACTATTTGAATGGTATTGTGAGGCATTTCAAGTAAGATGGAACTCAGTGTCTATGAGAGTTAATGATAAGTTTTAGTCACTAACTAAAGATCAAAGTTCAACTCCTGCCTAGACTTCTACTTACACATTGTACTCTACTCAACATATTCCTACTTGAAAATCTATGCTCTACCTACTGTTGTACTAATTTATACTCTACCTACTGCTATACTAGTCTATGATCTACCTATTGATACACTAGTGTATAGTCTACCTACTGTTATACTAGTTTATACTACACCTACGGACGTACATATCTATGCTCTGCCTACCACTATACTAGTCCCTAATCTACATACTGCTATGCTAACTTATACTCTACCTATGGCTATACTAATCCATACTCAACCTACTGTTTTACTAGTCTATACTATACTATCACACCCTTAGAGTCTCCTTAATTTTTTTAACGAGCTCCAGGCTGGGATGCTTGAAACAATCTCTGATCGATTGCTGATGTACGATAATCAATTGCTTTGGCGGTTCGATTCAGTTATTTCAGTTTTTGTGTACCGTCACATATTCCAATCATCAAAAGAAATAATTTTCGGACAAATTTAAAAGACATGCATCTGGAGTTCTCATTTATGTAGAAGTAACATGGCTAGATCAGCCATAGATAGATAGATAGATAGATAGATAGATAGATAGATAGATAGATAGATAGATAGATAGATAGTTAGATAGATAGATAGATAGATAGATATATATACATATATGTATATATTTATATATATATTATATATTATATTATATATCATAAATATATTAATTATTATATATATAATATAATAACTTATATATATAAATTATTAAATTATATATATATTTATATATATATTGATATATATATATTTATATATATATATATATATATATATATAATATAATAATTTATATATATAAATTATTAAAATATATATATATTTATATATATATTGATATATATATATTTATATATATATATAATATAATAATTTATATATATAAATTATTAAAATATATATATATTTATATATATATTGATATATATATTTATATATTAATATATATAAATATATATATATATATATATATATATATATATATATATATATATATAGATAGATAGATAGATAGACAGGCAGACAGACAGACAGATAGATAGACAGATAGTGTTATGCCAACGGGAGTTCCATAACAAATTTATATGTGCTGTTATTTCAACTCCAATTTGTTATCTATCACTTTTCATTTTAGTCACATGATTCATATGCCCAAGATCACTCTTCTCATGTCATTGATTCTACAGTTTGTATTTTTCTTCGTAATGCTACTAGAGTTCCTAGGGTTAACTGTAGTAGTGGCTCGAAGGAAAACCAACATATTGCATTAATTTCAGAAAAGGAATTCTCACAACTTCTGCATATTTCAGAGGCAACCTTCTGACAATTGAAAATTGCAATAGGCCCATGATGTCTTATTATATATGATAACAGTTTTTGAGCAACAATTGCTGCCAATTTCAATAGTTTTTTTATTCTACATTATGCTAAATTCATGTTTTGGTAGAAACTAGCCCATAACTAGTAGAAGTAGCTAAAAATGTACCATGACAACCATTTGATTTTATTTCAGCTCATGTTACTGACGTGAAACTAAAATGTTTAGGATACTAAATTTTCTATTGCAGAGTATAATAGAAGGTTTAGCATTTTAGTATAAAACATTGTATCTAAATAGCATCTACAGTTTAAACAGTGAGGCTCCTTTCTCTGTATATATAAGTTTCAGTGTTTGTGTTTCATCTGTGATTCAGTCTGTCTAGCAATAGCTATTAGTATCTAGCAATAAAGAATCTGTATGGCTGAAGATTAAATCTGAGAACTTTTCATTTACCAGGCAATAAACTAACCCAGTGAGCTACGTGAGATGCAATTGATTCATTGGGCAATATGAGTGGTGATCTAGGTTAAAGTAAGCATAGCACTCTATGTTACGGTAATCTGTCAGGCTAATGGCAAGTAGCAGGCAACTAAATTATCTGCCACTGTTTATAAGCTATTTTTAATACCTGTGCAAGGCCGGTCATTTGGCTAGTAATTTGGTATAGCTGGGTACTGAGTTGAAAAACAGAGAGAAGACTAATGTTGTCTCTATATAACACTGTGTAATTGCACAAACTACATTACTGCTAAATACTTAGACCAAGTCATTTTAATTTTGTTATCTTTGGTGTGGTAGCTACAGACCAACTGAACTCAAGCTATTGAACTTTTCATACCTCAAACAAATCAACTATGATGTGTAAGGATTTGGTACAGCTAAAATAACCGAGAAGTTGGTTTGCTTTATTGGTGCATTATAAATCCTGATTGCATTAACCTTTGCAAAAGATCAAAGTGATCATTGTATTCACATATAATACATTTTTAAGAATTATCCATTGAGGAATAAGAAATTTTGCTATGAAGTGCAGACTTCATTTGCTCTCTCTTGCACCATATGGCCATAAAGTCATTCGGCTGTCGGCTTCTGGGCTCCAATTACATTGGCTGCATTTTGCATTATATAACACGAGCAAAAAATAAAATAAGAAGGCAAAGACAACGGTAAATTTTATTTTCTCGACACAAAGGTTAGCTACAGATGGGTCAAAAATAAATGTACCGTCAAATACTCTCCACACATCATGTTAAAAAGTTGCTTGTGCCAACCAGTAAATAATTTAATAAGATTGCCAGCATTTGCATTCTCAGGGTAGAAGAATTTGTCATCGCAGCTGATGAAGAACCTCTCAGTAAACCTAAAAATGTACTCGTCTGCATTTTCTACCAACATCATAAAATAAGAAAATACACATTTTGATAGGTAGGTAAGGATATTGCTCGCTCTCTTAAATCTAGATGAAATAGGAAGTTTGAGGTATGACTTTATTGCATGTAGAAACAAAACAGTAGTCTGTGTGTAGAAATCTCAAAGTTTGTCATCCGTCATCGTTCGGTGTCTGTCCAGCTACAGGGATTAAAATCAAAAAAGGAAAAATTCACTTTGTACTGGATTTAAACTTAGAGATTGAAATGAACAAAGAACAATGATTTGAACAAAGATTGTGATGACAAGCTTGTAGATGCGCACATTTAACTACGACGCTAAAGCGTTGTTAGCGTGCTCATTCCTTTTGCCATGTACGTACTGTATATAATTTTTGTGATTGCACACGGTAAATTATTAATTAATGCAGTGCACCCACTAGTTACAATGCCCTGTTATAAGATTTTTCTGCTTTATTCTATGAAACGCGATGCTTTTTCGTTTTTGCCAAACTAGGGCAAGTGTGTTTTCCATCATACAATATCAGCAAATAAAAAAAATTTCTAAATTTAAATTTTTGAATTATTATACTGATTACGACAAAATTGCAAATACATTATCCGCCACAGTTTTTCTAGCAACACTTGAAAGTGATATGCGATGTTTGCCATTTTGGTTCAGCGTTATTCATTATGAGTTATAGTACTGTAAACGCAAATTCAAAAACAGAGAAGTGATATAAAATTTAGTTCTGGACAAAGTTGAAGTTTAGTAAAATACATACTAAAACTAAGCTTCAAGTATGTGTTCAGCTATCTCAGTTCACCGTTATTCATTATAAATTGTAGTAAAATTGAATTCAAAAGCAGATAAGGAAGAAAATTTTAGCCTAGGACAAAGTTGAAGTCTACTAAAATACATCCTAAAACTTAGCTTTAATTTTGTGTTTAGTCAGCAAAATTAATTTGGTTTAAAATCAACGTTTATGTTGTACGTCTATCTTCAACTTAGAACTCCCAACAGTACGCACTGCACATAGTACATTGTAATGTTACATTTTTGCAGATCATAACCACTAAATACACATAAGTTACTGTAGGTAGCCATAGTATCTAAGGTTGACATATTGTTTTGTTACTAATTTTTACTATGTGCAGTACGTATATAAATCTTTGATGATTTTTACCACGGGCGTTTTGCATTAGATAATTACTATGGATTCCTATACCATTATATACGATATTTTTGGCTTACGATGCCAACACTCAAACAAACTATAAGCATATAATTGTACTCCAAACCACTTTTGACTGTAATCATGGCAAAACCAGCTTTATTCAGCCATTACTTGTTGATTATTTCATAGTTGCATTGTAACGCCTTTTACAGTTGTTTCATTTTTCTCTTAATTTGTTGGAACTGCACAGAACAATTTTCTCAGAATATTAAGTTTGAATGTTAAATGGTATATGTTACATAAAAATAAATTTCTGCGCAAATACTTTTTTATTACCCAAACAAAGCTGGGCATTCATCTATTATGAGCACAAAAAGGAAAAAGGTAAAAAGTAGGATAGACAGGAGGAAATTTTTAAAATGAAACGTGGCAGTGTAAAAAGTGCCTGTAAAAATGAAACAGAACTCAGTGTAAAAAAACCAATGTACATAGCCAATTTTAACAGGTAGACAGTATGTTGCAGAGTTTAAAAGAAAATGAATGTATGGTACTATGTTAAGAGGCTGAGTTTAGAGAGAATGGTACTTAGCTAAAGTAAAATATTAACAGACTAAGCCTCAGAGAAAAGGTATGTACATGTAAATATGTCAATATGTTAACAGGCTAACTCAAAGAGTGAAGGTATGTAAGTATGGTAGTATGTTAACACACTGAGTTTAGAAGGGAAGGTATGTACTAAATAATATTTAGTACATACCTTCCCTTCTAAACCCAGTTTGTTAAGATACAACCATATTTAGTAAATATGGTAGTATGTTAACAAACTGATCTTAAGAGGAAATGTATGTAAGTGTGGTAGTATGTTAACAAACTGAGTTTAAGAGGAAATGTATGTAAGTGTGGTAGTATGTTAACAAACTGAGTTTAAAAGAAATAGTATGTGGGTATGGTAGTATGTTAACATACTGAGTAAAATCTTTAATCTACAGTATATCAATGTACAGCATTGCTCTGATATGCAGTCATACTTCGACTTACGAGCTTAATGCGTTCCGAGACTGAGCTTGTATGTCAATTTACTCTCATGTTGGTGCAATTTATTTATATATATAGAACAATTAAATATGTATTGATTGGTTTCTATACTCTAAAAAATGCAAATAAAACACTCAAAACAAGATATTGTAACAGAAAAAAACATGTTGGTTATTGTCCTAACTTACCACATGCTTTCAAAAAGCAACAAATAAAAAATAATGCAAGGAAATGTGATTAAAAAAATGTAAAATTAAATACATACAGTAGCAGTGTTGTATGTAGATTCCACAAAAACAAGATACCAACAGAGAATATAGCCGGATAACAGCATGTGATACCCACAAGCAACAAGCCAGCCAAGAAACATCAAATTATTCACTAGTTTGAAACGCCAAAAGTGAAGAGACATCAACCATGGAAAACGTATCAATACCCGCCAAAGGAAACCGCCGAAGGGAAATAGAAACAATGGCATATTCCAATCCTCCACCGAGCACTGACAAAAATAACTGAACTCACCCTCACATTTGTCCAGTACTTCTTCCTGATGCAGGTACTGTGCCAACGGAAGCAATATTATGCAATCCTGGTACCAAACCCGCAGAATCGGTGCTCTTCAGATGACGTACCCAAAGACAGTGTCCCCTCCAATGGACTTACTCTTACAACATAAAATATAATACAAACATTATATGTTCCCGTCTTCAGGCTATCCTAAATGCCTATAAAAGCGAACTATTTTAGTAGTTCATCTTCTTTTGACAGTGACACTTGTAGATGTACAAGACAGAGCTTAAGAGCCTATACAGCTGTTGGCGTAAGAGACTATTTTACTTAGCTTTTACTACTTGTTATCTATCTTATATTTTAGAATTTTGCTACTTGTCTATTGGGTTTTGGTTCATAAGAATAAAATATATTTTGATTGCTATACCAAACATCTGATGTTCAGCATAGTTAGGCTTGCACTAAAGATCTTAGTCAAGTCCTATAAATTGAACTCTCCACCCTTGTCAATCATAATAAACAAGGCTCTTGCCTGTGCCTAAGCAACCATAGCAACTTGGGTAGATGGAAGTGGAACTGGTAGATATTAATCACTGATGTTAGTGTGGTATTCAAGTGAAGCAAATTTCTTAAATAACCATATAACAGCAGCTAACGCGAGCATTTACCAGGGAGAGAGATATAAGTGTTATCGTTCATTACAACAGTTGAATTTGATAAATTTGGATTTATCAAAGTTTTAAAAAACAAACTTAAAAGCAAACATTCCTTTTTAACTTAACGTAATTAAAATTTCTTTGGCGTTCATAGTTGGAAGTTTCTCGCTGGTCAGCTATTTTTTCCTTTGTTTCGCTTTCATGACTAGCCGGCAGTTTTGAGATAAACCTAACTAAGGACATTTACCTTTGTCGCCCTTTCGACGTGTTGCGATTAGAATGAACACTGGTGTCGTCACAAAGGGTTAATCATAGACCTATTAACTATACTAGACTGGGCAATCCAATGCATCAGGGCACAGCATTGTGTCCTACTTAAATAGCCACATTCTTCACGACGTAACGTCAACCCTTTGTTCACTTGCAGCTGGTCATGCAAGCGAGTCATCATTGTTTACATTGAAAGAATGACAGAGACAGCTTTGTTGCTACATGTATTTTGACATAATGACTAAAGTACACAAAATATTGGTTTAAAATTTTATATGCAAAGCTTATACACTATGCATTTCCTACCCTGCAAATTTGTAAACATAAAGCTGAAAATTTTATGTGTAAACTGCGAGTAAAAATGTATATTGATCTATTCAAAAAATATTGCAAAATTATCAATGTTGCCCTATGCTATGGGCTAACATGTCAGATAGCTAGGTGTACAAACAGATTTCAAATGCATACACACTGGTAAATGGAACACTGATCGCAGTCTGCCATGAATATAAACGCTGGGTCTTAGGTGTTATGCAAACAGCATCAGAAAATAGGTTTATGTTCATTTTGTTGCTTTGTGCACTTTGCCTAGTCCAGGCCATAGTTTTAAGTAGGAAGCCATGGAGAGAGGAGCAACTACCAGCACTGGAAATGATTCGAAGGTATATTTTACTCCAATTGTTTTCAAGTGTGGTTGTGAGAGGTACCTAGATATGAAAAGCAAGAAATCTTGCGGATTTTTCTGAGATATGCATACAAATAATAGTTTTTTTCCAAAATGTTTTCTTAAAGTTCATTGCTGGCACTAATATTTGAAAAGTTTATTTGCACAAAGAGGTACCAACTGCGAAGTAGACGAAGTGTTGCCCATTTCATGAAGTTTTTCATGACCATGGCAGGTGGACATAGGCTAGTAAATGAGTATGGTGATGGCTGTGCTATAATTAGAAGTGTGACTAAACCCAACGAAAAGATTTTTACTTTATGATCGTCTCATAAGAATGCAATCATTTACTGATTATTTTGCAGGACAAGAGGAGTGAAAAATTTTGCTGAGCATTTGGTTGTTCTAATACTTTAGCAAAAGACAGTTAACTCAGTTTCCACACCTTTCCATCGGAAGATAAACACCTAGACATAAGTAACAAGTGGATAGACGTCGTGAAACATAAGGACTGGATGCCTTCCAAATACTCTGCGCTCGGCAATGATCTCCTGCAGACCTCCTGGTATGATGATGGCTGCCATACTAAAGCCTACTGTTGTACCAAGGGTATTTGATTCTCTGCCAAAATATTTACAACCGACTCAACCAAAGCATAGACGACTGTTATGGCGACCAACACTATCTAAATAATCTCCACCGGATCGAGATGAGCCAGTCCTGGAACCTTCACTTTGCTATGAAGAGCCAACAGCCGCCAAGCAATCTGAAGAGATCATTCCCGACCCTGTACAAAAGCTACATCGTACCTTGGAATAGGGAATTAAATTTTTTAAATATTTCGCGAGGCCAACTATCTACTTCTGTACAAGCTTGGACAAGAGCATATAGAAACACTGTCCTCAAAGATTCGTGCCAAGGGAGGTTTCAACAATAATCCAGATGTCCGTAGCTTCAAATCTGCACTGAAAGCTCGACTAGTGAAAACAGACATCACACCTAGCACGAGTGCTAACTGTCTTGATTGTGATAGCTCAGATGCCTCCTGCTCCCTACTTCTCTTATCTAAACAAAGAAAAATTCATGTAGAAAGTGACGATGACTTCCATAATTACTTGGAATCAAGCGAACGGCTTGAACTCGATCTGTCAAAATCTGTCTCGGACTTAGTGGAGTATATCGGTAGGTAAATACTACCAATTCCTCCAAATTTTTTACAAAACAAGAGATCTGGCACACATTGCAGCCTTGCTGCATGTGCTAAACTGCATGACTGCCCATATTGCGGTACATGATTTAGGTATGTACATATATTTTGGTATTAGCTACTTTCACTTATTGTTAGTGTATAGAACAGATATACAGGTAGCAGAGTGGCTTGAAATAATACTGCAGCAAATCAATGAGATTTAGGTAAATTTATTTTACAGTTGATACATATACTTTTTATAATAATATTAGCATATGATATTTATTTAGCAGGTTATGTGGTACGGAGCTTAAAACTCAACTGCAATGACTGCACCAGCTTTATAGCCTCCTGTACAGATTTATGCACCAGGGATGATGCAACACTAATCAGTGTAAAAGATAAATATGGTCTGTTTACACCTCATCCTGTCATCTCAAAAATATATCTAGGCTCAGAACAGATCATCCGGCAGTGTGTCGACTTACAAGGAATCACTGCAGACATACACAAGCTGGTAGTCACTAAGACTCTTTTATTGGTTTTACAAAGCAATTTGCATCAGGAATTTCCATGCTCAAGTCACAGCGCAGCGTTAGTTAATACTATCACATCCAGATATGTCAGAATTAGAACTCACCATGAGGCTACAAAGGTAGCAGCTAACAAGAGTAATTTTAGATCAAAGCTCAGCCGACTGGTCGTCTTCAGACATGTGTAGCCTGTCAAAATATGTCTAGAAAAGTGTACCATTTGTCGATTGTTTTCTACGATTTTTCTGATGCTGTTTGCATAACATCTAAGACCCAACATTTATGTTCATGGCAGACTGCGATCAGTGTACCACTTACCAGTGTGTATGCATTTGAAATCTGTTTGTACACCTAGCTATCTGACATGTTAGCCCATAGCATAGGGCAACATTGATAATTTTGCAATATTTTTTGAATAGATCAATATACATTTTTACTCGCACTTTACATATGAAATATTCAACTTTGTGTTTACAAATTTGCAGGGTAGGAAATGCATAGTGTATAAGCTTTGCATCTAAAATTTTAAACCAATATCTTGTGTACTTTAGTAGTTATGTCAAATTACATGTAGCAACAAAGCTGTCTCCGCCATTATTTCAATGTAAACAATGATGACTTGCTTGCCTGATCAGCTGCAAGTGAACAAAGCGTTGACGTTACGTCGCGAAGAATGTGGCTATTTACATGTATGTAAGACACCCTGGCTTCGCATTGCCCAGTCTAGTATAGTTAATAGGTCTATGGGGTTAATGCACGACCACTAGCCAACTTGTCCGAAAGTCTATTTTTATACTGTAATTTTTTTAGATAACACCGGCCATTTCACATAGGCCTTTTCGCCTTTTAACCACCGGCCTTTTTGCCTTTATTGAAACACCATTTCAGTTACGCTGTCACCGGCCAATCGTTTATCTTTTATCCAAAGCCTGAGTAGTCTCTCTATCAGCGACCGTGAAGATCGCTGCGTCATTTAGGAACTATGGTTAGTCCTTTTGCAAACTAAATGCTCTGAATATAACCCTTCAGTTTGATAATTGTGGAGGTATTTCTGTCATATTGATGAGCTAGCTCAATCACGCATACACATTTCGTATATTTTACAATAATTTTCCGTTTAATATCAATTGTTATCATTTGCTTGTTCTTTCCATTATCTTTCATTTTACTGGCAAACTTTCAGTCTACGCACCGTAATTTTAATTCACATAATTCTGCACTGAAAATTGCGCACAAAAAACACGGTACAAAAGTATAACCTGAGTAGTTGAAAAATACAAAGCAATGCTGTTCTCATAAAACACCTTCGGCATACTTCGCAACTGACTCACGTGCTTGTATCTCAAACATTGCTCGTATGTTAGTGCTAAAACGTGCTTAAAAGCTGGCTCGAATCTCAAGTTTCTCGTACGTTAGAGCACTCGTAAGTTGAAGTATTACTGTACTTGTAACTGGATTAATACAGGCTTTTGGATTATGACCTTTTTGAAGCAATTATGAAATCTAGTAGAGCTGTATGAAGTAAATGTTATACATTTTATTGCTATTTGTCTACATAGTGAAATATTATTACTTGTAATTAAGGCAAGAATATTTGGTGAAAGTGGATAGAATTGTTTGTATCTTTGTAATAAAAAGTGACTAACTCTCTGTACTGATACTGAAGAGATGTTGGGAAGAAAATGTTTCAGCATTTGCCTCCAGGTGTATCTAAAAATATAGCGTGTTCTGAGACATATCTGGCAGGTTCTGCTAATAGGGGAATTTATCAGCTGTGTAGCCATGGGTGTAGACAGAAAGCTTGAGTGACCCAGCCCAGGAAGGTCTGATTGAACATTATATAGACATATAATGTTCAATAAGCAATTTTTATATATACGTATATATATATATATATATATATATATATATATATATATATATATATACGTATATATATATATACGTATATATATATATACGTATATATATATATATATATATATCTGACATTTTATCTGAAGAGTGTGATACTGATTGTACCACATGAAACTATTAGTAATAAAATGTTTAACTTATAGAGTGAAGTTCCACTTATAAATATTATGTATATATATATATATATATATATATATAAATTGGAAAGTTAAATAGTTCACTTATCTTTCAGCTACTGTCAGTTTCCTGCTAGTGCATTCTTCAGGCTGTAAACTTCAACTGGGGCAAGATGGTGACTTTTCAAACATCCCTTTCTTTTACGTGATTGGTGGATTTTGTCCGCTCTGATTAACTTATTACTAACATTTCAGAGAAGATAACTCTTAGAATGAGGGCAGGATGAGGCAATTTCTGTTCTTTTATTAAGTGTAAACATGTCACGTTTTTTAATAATGTAATATTTTTCAGAAATACATAAATTGCACCTTTTCCTTAAGTTGCTGTAGGATTTGGCGTGTTTTAGTATAGTCCATTCAAGTTTGAAGTTAATGTTTCGGTCTTTTAGTGCCCATATATTTTTGCTACATTCTGTAGCATTTCTTTTTGCGCTATTATTTATACTGCTTTAATGGTTACGGTATCTAGTTTTAAAGTCGGTTTCACAAAGTCCGACGTAGGTCTCAGCAGTGTTGTTGTCTAGTCTTGTCACTTGTGCTTGGTAGACTATGCTCTTCTGAAAGCAGTTTTAGGTAAGCAACAGACTGATTTTGTTCTGCAGTTGCATTTTTTGATTTCGGTAGTTTGCGGATTTGAAAGAAGCTTTTTGTTATGCTATTCTAATTTGTTTTTGATGTTAGGCATAGTTAAGTAGCTCAATTTCAGGGTATTTTTGTTAAATATTTTATGTAGAGGGTTCATCTTTTGGAAGCACTGGTTGATCAAAGTAAGGAATATTTTTCCTATGTTAGTTTTTACACTTGAATTAAATGGTGGGTTATACCAAGTTATGGTTCATTGTCTAGTTTGTTTTTTGTTGTTAGTAGAGGTTGTATTTTCAAAAGTAAGTATATGGTTGTATTCACTGTTTGTCAGAGCTGTCTGATATAGTTGTACCGCCTTGTCAAGAATATGTTTGCTAGAAGTAAGTCTGTTCAGTCTTTTATTAATGCTAAGCGGTAAGTTTTTAATTATGCAAGGGGGTGGTTGCTCAGTCTATGTACATATAAAATAGTGTTGTTAGGTTTGGTGTATGGGCCGAATGAGCCTTTGGTTAAGTCAAGGGTCACATCTAAAAAGTTGACAATTTTCACTTTAGCTTCGATTGCAAACCAACCAGATACAGTGGTGGTGGACAAGGAGAACAAAAGGGCCACTATAATAGATATATCAGTACCCAATGACTACAGTATAGCCGGCAAAAAAAAAGAAAAGGTAGAGAAATATCTCCCTCTTGGAGAAGAGATTAAAAAATGCTGGGATGTAAGAACAACTGTAATTCCAGTAGTCATTAGAGCACTGGGCGCAATAACACCTGCACATAAAATGTGGCTTGCCCAGATACCGTCAGCAATCAACTCAAGTCAATTGCAGAAAAGTGCACTATTGAGAACAGCTAAGATCTTCAGGCGAGTGCTTAAACTCTCAGGTCTCTTGTAGGAGACCCAAGTTAGAGCAAAAATTACCCCTCATATGGGTTAACCGGGGTGAGGAAACAATATTATATATATATATATTTATATATATAAAAAAAATTGTTTCCTCACCCCGGATACCCCGTATGGGTGGTAAATTCTGCTTTAACTCGGGTGTCCTACCAGAGACCTGGGAGTTTGAGCACTCGCCTCAAGATCTTAGCTGTTCCCAATCTATCTGTATATATATATATATATATATATATATATATATATATATATATATATATATATATATATATGTATATATATATATATATTGCCTGCCAAAAGATAGGTTCCATATGCGCACCTGCCATACACGCCAATGCACATACGTGTGTATGCGTGTGTATGCGTGTGTGTGTATATGCATACATATACCAGCGCATATGCGCATTGATGCATGCATAGATACATGCACACACACCCGCACACCCGCACACACGCACACACGCACACACGCACACACGCACACACGCACACACGCACACACGCACACACGCACACACGCACGCACACACACACACATATGCATACATTTATACATAAATACGTACATATGTACATACATACGTATGTCTGTACATACGTACGTACATATGTACATACCTACGTATGTACATACGTAAATACGTACATACATAAATATGTACATACATAAATACATATATACGTACATAAATACATACGTACGTACATAAATACATATGTACATACGTATGTACATACATGCATACGTACATACGTGCATACATGCATACGTGCATAAATGCATATAATAATGCATACAAGCATAAATGCATATGTGCATACATGTATACCTGCATTTATGCACGTATGTATCTTGCTGAATCTAGCTTAAATTAATTTATCTTACTAAACACATACTTAAATGAAGTGTTGTAGTTTTTTATGTATTTTACTAAACTTAAATCTTTTAACTTAAGTTTCATCACTTATTTCTGTGCAATTTTGTTTTTACCATAATTAATAATGCTGAACAACCATGGCGAGCAATGTATTTATATCTCTTAATAATATATATAATTACTACACAAAGCGCCAAATTTTAAGTTCCATAAAAATGTTTGTTGATATTATATAGCAAGAAAACAAATTCACCCTAGTATGGAGAGAAAAATAAAACATCGTGTTTTATAAAGCAAAGCAAAAATGTTTTTAAAACAGGGCATCATAAAGCGTAAGCACAATTTATCAATCAATACGTCATTTAGCGTGCAATCGAGAAAAGAGTAAACAGTATATAGCAAGAGCGATGAAGTTGTAAGAACCTTCGCAGGCATATAGAGAGACAATTGGTTTACAAACATGCGGGTGAAGCCTTCATGAGCTCATATCCAAACTGACGCGAGCTTTTCGTTTCAAGAATTTAATAGCTAATAATAGCTGAACACACCAAAGTACAGAATCACAGAAATTACAAAAATACTGGGATTTATATATATATACTACGAGAATGCCTGGCAGTGCGCAGAGAATAAAACAGTTTTTGTGCGGAAAACTCACTTTTAATCAACATATACAACTTTTACCATCCCGACTTTTTAAATGAAGTTGTTTGTTTATTTTTGTACTGTGCTATTTGGTTTGCTGTTTTTATTTCTGTGTAATTCGTACTATACCAGCCGCAGTGCATGCCACAGATCTATACTGCTTGCAATCGTCTTGTTGGCTATACAGTTTTAAGCACTTTTCTTTATATATGAGCATGCATTTTACTTCTGATATGGTTTCACGAATCTTTTTTTAATGGCTTTACACATAACGTAATGTAAAGCCATGAAAGATTGGCATGCGTTTCAAGTATGTGCCCAATTTAGTCCATGTTATAGTCAGTTAGACAGGGTAATGTATTGGATAAATGGCTCTCCGTAGAACTAGAGGCTGTGAGTTCAAAGGTAGTTCTTGGCAGATTTCTCATTCTTAAATCTTAATCGCTATAGCTGGACAGACGGATGAACAGATAGAGAAATGAACAGATAAACAAACATTGCAATTTGTATGCAAACAAATTATGATTAAACAGTCCAACCAGAAGGAACCCAAAAGCAAACCTTTGAAAGCAAAACCTTTGAGCACATTAAAAGCACCCTACAACAGTCATTTGTAATGGCTCCGTAGATATACCTTCAAATTTCTAGCTTGATAATGAACATCAAGCATTGGTTTGAACATCACAGCTATGTCAAAATTTTTCTACAGATGCCGGCTCACTCAAGTTTTCTTTCTAAACTCAGGGCTACACAAATAATGAATTCCTCCATCAGCAAAACCTGCCAGAAATATCTCAGAACAGGTTTTGTTTTTGGACAGTCCTGGAAGCAAATGCGAAAACATATTTTTTATCGCATCTCTTCAGTTTCAGCACAGAAAGTGAGTCATTTTTTATAATGAAGAGACTAACACTTTTATCCTCTTTTAACACATATTCTAGTCTTAATATTCATGCAAAGGCAAGGTGCCCACTGTAAGATGCTATCGTGTTGAATTGTTCTAGTTTCTTTGGATTGTGAGATGATTGATCTCTGATCTTAAAACAAACAATGCAAACAAAGTGAATGGTCACTTTTAAAAGTTTAATATTTAAATTCTGTCAAACCTGCATATGCAAATTTGATGTCTCAATAATTGCTTTGTGTTTTAAAACTTTCAATATTCATTTTGATCAATAATAATTATACCTAATTTCGTTAAATAATATAATGTTAGTCAACAAAATAAGGTGTTTACTATTTTGTTTAGTTTCAAAAATTTATGTTTGGATAAGGTTTGGTGGTTGTAGTTTTAGAGGTGATGAATGTGTTTACAGACTCAACAAATGGTGACACAACCAATGGTGACTCAAACTACTCATAACATTTATACAAATGTAGATTACCAAGGTATTTTCATTTTCATTACGTTTAATATGTAAAGCCAGTGGTCAGGTAACTTGTCTTAACTTGCTAACAAAAATCCTCTTCACAATGAAAACCGATCGTTTTTGCCAAATTAGGTTTAACAACTTTTAATGAAATCAGCTAAAATTTTATTGAAAACAAGATCAGAAACTAATATTTAATAAAATGATAGGTAGAAAATTTGAAATTCAGTTAAATAGTTGCAAATACATAATAAAACTTAGCTTTAAGTGTGTGGTTGATAAGCTAAAATTATTTAAAGTGAGTTCAACGTTTAGGTTATACCTACGTCTGCCTTAAAGGTAAGAATTCTCTATGGTACGTGCTGCACATTGCACAATGCAATGCTACATTTTAATGCAGATCAATAAATGCATTTAATATACTAAAGTTTCTGTAGGTAACTATAGCTACTAAGGTTAACATACTATTTTGTTACTAATTTTTAATATGTACAGCACCTGTATAAAATTTTAATGATTTTTACCAAGAGATGTTTGCATTATATAATTACAATGGGTTCTATACTCCTTCATACACTTTTTTCACTCTAAAATGACAAAACTGAAATAAATTAAAATTGTATAATGAGGGTGAACTGTACTTTGAAAGTTTTGTATGTTCAGGTTATCGTTAGTTGAAGTTTGACCGTGCTGTTAGAAGTGTTATCAGCTTATGCAAACTCTGGCATATTTTGCCCATACAGTATTTCTGATTTGGAATTGCTTTAAGTAAACAAGATAGATATGACAACTGTGTTGTAGCACAGCTCAAAGCTTTATCCGCAATTAATTTAGCAAAATGATTAAAATGACTTACTAACGATTTATTTAATGGCTGCTGTAAAAATCTCAAACTTTATGTAGGGATACAATCAGTACATGTAACTCTTGAGATTTGTGAATTTTTGTTAGATGTAAAATGGTGTTCAGTTATAAAACTGCAGCCTGTTTTTTTTTTATATATTGTTTTTAGCTAAAAAATTGGTAGCAAACTAAAATTAGAAAGCTAAACATAATGAATTGTGTCTGCCTTCTGGTTTGTTTTCTTGAGAATATAGCTTATCGGTTTGATGAATTTGCCTAATTATGTGGGTTTGTTTCAACAGGCTATTCCTAGATAAGTTAGAGATAGGCTTTACTACCTAAGTTTAGGTTAATAGGTCGGCTTTTTAGAAATCAATCAACTTGCGGTAGGAAAGATTGCTTGGGTCAATATGTGGGACTATGCTATGAGTGATAAAGAGATCAATATGTTGAGATGTAGAGATCAAGGAAATGTTGTCAACTGAAACACTTGTTTCCACAAGGTGCCTCTCAGCTCTATTATGAGACTTTTGGTGCAATGGTAAATTATTTTAACCAATATTTGCATAGTTATATTAGTTAAATAATAGATTCAAATCATTTAAGCAAATCATGAATAAGCAGATATTTGAGCATGGATAACCGGTTTGCTTATAACATAATAAAAGAAGATGCAACACAAACTCTGGTGGCACAAACGTTGACAATGCGTTTCCATTTTACACCTGATGTTGCTGCAGCAATGAGCTTTTTATTAAACCGCTTAAAAGGCTGTATCCCAATAAAGAACAAGGGCGTTCAACTGAAACAACCCGGGCTAGTTGCAGCCAGAAGATTGTTTTTAATTGAAACAAAAGTTATTCATGAGGCACCGAACAAAGTTAAAACTAGACATAAAAACCTTAGACACAGTAAAAGACAATCATCCTCAAACTATCAAAACTGTAGCACTTATGTGAAGGTATAATGTATGATTGTATTGCCAAATAAATATCAATAAGTGGACATCAAAACCTAACAACTTCAATATACATTGTGAACTTTTGCCATTCAAATTTCTTTATCATTTTTCTTCATTTTAACCCAAGTATTATGTCTAAAAAGTCAGATGCTGCTGTAATAAAAACCATGTTATAAAACGAATCTTTAAAAATTAAAAAAAACTGTATTCCACAATATAGCATATTAAATTTCTTTCAATTAATTCGTCTAACCTTTTTGCACTAAAGTAGAGAATGTATGTCTAGTTGTTAGACAGTGACCTCATCTGTTGTATTAGTGTTTATAATCACTTATGGACGTTGTTGTGTCTGTAGCTTGAACGTATATAGCTAGCCAGCCTGATAGCTATAGATGTTAACAGAATTATTTGAGGTTCATATTGGAGTCATCTTTTTCTAAATTCGTAAAAACATGTATCTCCTGTTTCCGGATTCTTGTATACTGGAGGTAATGTTTATGACACTTATAATAATAACTAATTAATATAGCATCCCTCCTTTTATCATAGAAGTCTGGAAACTAATAACAGTTAACTAAGTAGCCATAACATAGGTATAACAGTGTAAACGTAATTGTAACCTGCATGAAGCTACGGGCAGATGTGGTGATCAATGGATTAGTCCATATCAGAGTCCTTGTAGCATACAGAAGGTACACCTTTATGGGCATGACTAATCTTGTGTGGTGTAGCCAATATTGTTTGGTCCAAGTCAGGTGGGAGTGTGTTTGTGCCATCAATGACCGTTTGGTCGTCTCCGGTTGTCATGTCTGGCTTAAGATGAACTCTATTTCTTCTGACTAATGAAGTACCGTTGAGAACAATATATGACCTTGGTATGCCATGAGAAGCCAGTATTTGTCTAGGTGTCCATTCATCTTCCTCGTTGGTTTGTATCAACACCTCTTCACCATCATGTAGTGATTGTAGTGGTCTGACTCTCTGATCAAGACAAGATCTTGACAAGAAAGCAAAGGATAATTTGCTTGGGGGACCACTGGTATGAGTTTCTCCTCAGTCATCAGCAGTGGTCCTCAAATACTCCTGCTGAATAACATATCTGCAGAGCTGTATAGAAGTCCAGACACTAGAGTCTGACAGCAAGCTAGAAAAGCTGCATAAGCATCACTATTAAAGATTTTTGCCTTCTTCAAGACTTGCTTCATGGTCTGCACGTACCTTTTGGCCACACCGTTTGATCTTGGATAGTCTGGGCCAGGTGTTGTTATAATGAAGCCCCATTTCTTTGCAAACTCATTCATGGCGTGGCTGTTAAATGACATGTTATCAGCAACCATTTCCACCGGTACACCATGCACTGCAAACATAAGTTTTAAGGCCAAAATTATATCTTCACTTTTCTTTTGTTTCAATAGACGTAGCTCAGGATAATGAGAATAGAAGTCAACTGCAACTAGGTAGCTCTTGGAATTGAACTACAGTATGTCCATGCTTAGTTTGTTTCACAGGAGTGATGATACATTATGGGGAATGAGTGATTTTTTTTGTTGCTAATTTGAATGCCGCTGACAGGTTGGCCATCTTGATACCTTCTCTTTGATGTCCGCTGACATGCCTGGCCAAAAGATGCCTTGCCTGGCTCTGTCAATACATTTTTCAATTCCATGATGACCTAGGTGAATATTGTATAGATATTCTGCCCTCAGCGACTGTGGAATAACCAGCTGCTCTCCTTTGTACACACATCCATCTTTGAGGTAGAGTTCATTTCTCACATTCTAATAAGGAAGCAGTGCTTTCGGCGCTTGGCTCTTGGTATTCCAATTCCAGCCTTGCAGTGTGGTCTGTTAAAGCTCCTCCGTAACTATATCTAGATTGTCTGTCTCATATTGTATTTCATAAATCTGCGCAGTAGTTTCTGTAGACGGGACAAAGCTTTGTGGAGAGTTTTCTTTACAATTGTTACTAGCGGATCGTGGCCTGTCTCAACATCAACAGGTTGACCATAGACATAGTTGTTAAATCTCTCAAATCCAAACACTACTGCAAGCAGCTCCTTGTCAATTCGGGGACAGATTTGTTTTGTTTCTGAAAGTGACCTGGAGGCATAGGCCATGGGGTGCCCTTCTTGAAAAAGTACTGCTACTAGTCCGGCTAGAGATGAATCTACGTGTATAGCGGTGCCCTTCTTCACATCAAAGAATCATAAAACTGGAGAGCTAACTAAGAGATCTTTAATTTTGGTCATAGCTTCATCATGCTCAGTGTTCCAGTACCATTACAAGTCAGCTTTCAGCAGACTTCTAAGTGGTTCTGTTATCAGAAATATGTTGGGTATGAGGCCTCTTAGGTAGTTGAGTGATCCTAAAAACTTTTGGATACCCAGCCTATCTGTTGGGTTCGACATGGAAGAGATTATTTATACTTTGTCTGGATCAGGCTTGAAGCCATCGGCAGATATAATGTGTCCAATGTATTTAACTTCACTACAATTGAGTTGGATTTTGTCTTTGTTGATTTTGACATTGTATTCACATGCTCTTTCTAGTAGTCTCCTAAGGTTTTGGTCATGCTCAGTTTTATCTTTGCTGGCTACTGTTAGAGCATCAAAGTAAATAGCCATATCTAGGTCACCAAATATATCCTCCACTCGCTTCTCAAACACATCTGTAACTGAGTTAACACCAAATGGCAGTCTGTTAAATGCATAGTGACCAAAGGGATGACGAAAGTTGTCAATAGTTGACTTTCCTCGTTTAGTGGTACATGCCAATAGCCATGTCAACTGCCGTATAAACACTCATGCCAGCAAGCTTATGCGCTATATTTTCATATGTGGGAATGTGGTGTCTTTTTCTTAGTATTACCTTGTTTAATTCTTTGGGGTCAAGACAAATCCTTGGGTCTTCAATCTTTTTTTCAACAATTACCATGTTGTTTACCCATTCGGTAGGTTTGTCTACCATAAATATGATGCAATCCGCTTACATTTTCTGAAGTACCTTCTTCACCTTATCAGTCATGGTCAATGGTATTCGACATGAAATATTGATAACAGGCTTGACATCTTTATCAACTACATTGTGATGTTCTCTTTCAATACAGTCAATGCCCTCGAAGCAATCAGGGAACCCATCTAGTATACTTTCGACAGTCATCTCATCAATACGTTTCATCTGGTTGAGTTCTTGGATAGCCGGCAGTTCAAAAACAGGTTCGTAGTCAGAGTCAACTACTTCAAACCATAATAGTATATTGCCAAAAGTTATGCTAGTTTTACCTGTGTTCTTCATTCTATGTTGACTATATGATCTGAGCCTATTGGTTGGGGGAACTAGATTCAGGGAGAATGATTTGGCTATACACAAATCAATACAGGCATACATTACCTTGTGCTCCTGTATCAATTTTGAAAATAACCTCACATCGGTTCTGGTTGCTCTCTACTTTGTATATATTATACCAACCATCACAACTGTCTTTGTCACCAACTACACAAACGAACAGATCCATCATCGTCGATTCCTTAGAATCCACTTGCACAGAGTTAACTTTCAAGTCAGGGCAGGCAGCTCTGAAGTGATTTTTTCTTTTACAGTGATTGTATGCTTCACTCCATGCAAGACATTTACCTCAAGCATGTTCAAATGTGCCGAATCTACACTTGATCTTTACTGCTGATGGAGCTTGGGATTGAGATGGCTGCTTCATTGACGACTGATCTTTATCAGCTATTACACTAACTGTTTGATCAGAAGATATAGTTTCTAGCTAATTATTGGTTACTTAAGCAGCTCTTATCAGTTTGATAGAACGATTGAGCGTTATCTGGGAGTCTTAGAGTAGCTTATCTTTCAATCTTTAATTGGTGATACCAAAGGCACATTGACATAGCATCATCATATCTTTATTCTCAATAAATACACATTTCGATGCCTGTGTCCTCAATTTCTTCACAAACATGTTCATAGGCACGCCGCCCAGTTAGGTGAGCGACCAAAAGCTAAACCATTCATATTACTTGTTACGCCTGGAATTAAATTAAGCTTCAAACTTGGCCAGTACATCTGGTAATCGATTCCTACTCTCAACCGGTGAGTCATTTTGATCATTGAATTCAAACTGATTTAGAATTTCAATGGCTTCTTTGCCATTACAGTGCTTTAGAATAGCTATCTGTCTCAACCAAATTGGGTTATTGGCTGCAGGATAATCACCGTCTCCATCAGCTGGTTCTGCGTTAAGGGTAATAGCAGTAAGATAATTCTAAAATTATTTTTTCCACTTCTTCCAGTTTTCAGCCAAATTGCCATCTAACAATAATTTGGCAGAAGGGGGCAAACTAAGAAAATCAATAATGTCAGTAAAGCAGCAACAGTCACTTTTCAATAAAAAATAGACGGTGACAACGAACGCTTTTGGGCAAAATGTCAAACATTGACCAGAGTAAATAATATCAAGGCGATTCCTTCCTAACTCTAAACAGATAGTTGTCCCGCTGCCAGTATGTTGTACTAGGGTTTATAATTATTTTGGATGTTTTTGTGTCTGTAGCTTGAACGTATAGGCTGGTCAGCCCGAGTCTATAGATGTTAATCGATTAATTTGAGGTTTATATCGGAGTCATATTCTTCTAATTTTGTAGAAACGTGCAGCTCCTTTTTCCGGTTTCTTGAATATCAAAGGCAATGTTTATGACGCTTATAATAATAACTAACTAATATAACGTGACCCCTTTTATGTTTTTATGTGTGTGGCTCTCAGTGATAAAGGTTTAGATACCTCTATCGAAGCCATGTGTTTAACGTCAATGATTTATTTAATCGACATGCTGACTTTTGATCCCAGGCATTCGCTGTTTTCCTTTCCATGTGATAGATAGGCTTGGCCCCCTTCAACCCAAAAAGCATTTTAAATTTAGAAAGAAATGACTAATAATAAACAAGGAAAAATGAAAAATTCTTGAAACAGATATGCAGGGCTTTTTGTGGTGTGCAATATTTATTATATTGTTTTCCTATTGAACAAAAATATCTAAAATGTTGTTTACAGACTTGATTTAGGATGCAGAAAGGAGCAAAATTTCCCTCAGATTAAATTTGGTCTGTTTCTTTCTCTTCCATTCTAGCAGTAGAATTGCATTGTTGCGCATTCACTAGCGTGATAGAGTTTACATCAAACAAAAATGATCATCCTGAGTAGCTTTTGGCTTACTGTCAGAATAAGCAAAAGCATAGCATTTCATTCATTCTGTCTTGTAGCTAGTGAGTTTGAAGCAATTTTTATAGGTAAGAGGCTAGCTAAGTTTAGAGAGTCACTTTGACAACTAAGTGCTTGCCATGTAAGATAGTAGAAATTGTAAGTATATATGCTTAGCAAAACGTAGCAACCTCAGATATGCATACAAAAATTTATTACTACTTAAAAAAAATATATATATATATATATATATATATATGCCTGCATTGGGTATTACAAGCTCTACTTTATTTTGGCTATTTTGACTAAAGGTTCAATAAAAGAAAAAGCACTCAACAAACTGCTCAACCAAAAAGCTGTGACTCTGATGAACATACTGTATTTTGAGCTTTTAGAACTACAAGTTCCATAATGAGACTACTGTTTAGATGAAAACAAAAATACTATTGGTCAATTTACAGATGGAGAATTAACTATCTTAGAGAGAAAGCTTTTTAATGGTGCCAAACAAGAAATGACTCTTTGTAAGATCCCAAGAGCATTTCTGAATGGAACCATGAACATCAGCTCTGAGGCAGCAGATACTCTGACTAGATGTGCCTTTCTTTGTACCAGATCTGACAGTTGTTTGTCTGCTAACCACCAACCTTCTTCTGGCATGTGTACACTGAACGATGATATACATGAAGGTGACGAATGGGACTTTGTTACTAACCTGGGCTCTGTTTATGTGCGTTTTACTGCAAGGGAATGTGTAGATGTTTAAATCTTTTGAAGAGATGACGTGGCTCATAGGTTATTAGTTTCAAGAAACTAGTGATATATGTATGTTTCTGTAGTTTTGAAATTTGATATAGTTTCTGTAGAATCGGATGGATATTTATTACCTGACTCTCTAAATTATTTCTTATCTGATTGGACTCCAGCTTTACTTAAAGGCAAGTTTATTAAAACTAGTTTAGTTGTGACGAGTCTCGTCATCCATAAAGATGTTGTGTATGCTTGTATAGAACATGTATACTTACATGTTGAGTTAAGCACTTGAACACCGCTTGAAAACAAGATCTCTAGAACTAAGTCTAAACTAACAGTAGAATTAGTAAGAGCGCACAAGCTCTAACCAGGAAGAAGCAAAAAGCCGTTGTCAAAAACATGATTTTTCGGCACACACATAGATCGATCAGTTTTTTTTTCTTTTTACGCGTCAATGTTTAACCTTGAACACACAATCAAGACCCTTTATCGTATTAAAAAAGTTCAATCGACTGTGAAACCACTTAGGATAGCACAATTCCTGGTGAACTGAATACCATATAAATAAAAACTGAAATCAAATAGAGTAAATACACGTAGTTCTTTTTTACACTCTTTCAAAAATGAGATGCTTTAGGAAGTAAGTAAAAAAAAGATAGATTCCATCGTTTTTTGATGTCATCACCCTGTTTGCACATGCACTCGTCCATGAAAAAGCCGCCATCTTTGTAGAAAACGATCATCATTCTCTTGATTAATAGTATTTTTCGGTGTTGTTTTGATACTAAAATAAAAAATTTGCAAATAAAAGCATTGTTTGCAATAATTAATTGCGAAAGCCTCGTATTTTTAACAATAAAAGTTGTCCATAAAGATGGCAGACAACAATAGAGTGACATCACAAATAAACGAAGGTATCCTTCATTTTTTCGTGACGTCATTGATGTATATCGAGCCTGACTGGGTGTGTATACTTTTTATGAAGAGAAAAACAAATAGCTTTACTATAAAGCTCTACATGCTAAAGAGGCGAAGCTATGTAGTTTTGTTCATTTTATTTATTGATTACTAAGTATTTCAATCGGTAGGTCATTAGACACTAATGTTCTGATGACAGCAATATTTTATTTTTCGGTCAGTTAAAAGTGTCCTCGCTATTTCAGTAATACATGTATCTTAATAACTAATGATCCAATTTATAACTTTGGAATTAATTATATCATACTGTAGAAAGTGTCCATAGTTTTAAAATCGAGAACCAGAAGTAAGCAAGTATGGAACTAGCTAACGTTCTGACTGCAGCCATTTTTCTTTTCCTGATTGATTAGAAGCATCCTCAGTAAATCGACGATATCTCAGGAATTACTCTAACTGCTCCATCGACCTGAAACTTTAGAACCGCGTGTATGTGTACTGAAAAGAGCAGTAAAGATAGTATAGCTGCTCAGAGAACATTAGCATCTGATTAAACTGATATATTATTAAAATGAACTTTATATAGCTGCCTAACTATTTCTCTATCACTGGCATGTATTATTCAGTTTTAAAAAGAAGCTTTTGAAAATAGTTTAATTCTCTTCCCAGCTTACATAAAACTGTCAAAGTTGGTTTTATAACTTTCCTCTACGACATCTGTTAGAATTCTTAGCTAATACAGGAACATCAAACGACACATACATACCGCTGTGAACAAACGCAAATTGCAAACAACAACAAGGCATTTTAGACAAACTTTTTTGTCGCCGGAAAAAGATAATATGACATTGCTTTAATTTTTAATGACAAATACAGACAAACTACCCCCACAGAGTGCTTCATTAAAAATTAATGATATTTACATGCATTCCTAGCAAAGCAAATAATAAGATATCAAAAATTCAACAGCTCAAATGGATCAAAGTAAGCAGCTCATTTGACCACAAAAAGACAGACTCTAATCAATATCAACTAAAATAAGATATTGTTAGCTGAAGCTAGACAGCTCCATGAAAATGGATTATCAGAAAACAAATGTTAGCAAATCAAATATGGAAAATGAATTATGAAAAACAATTACAAACAGAGATGTAGCACAAGGGGTCATGCTAAAATTTAATGGTTATTACAGACTAGAGCCATGCAGAAATACAAGTTGCCATAATTTCACTGGGATTAATGAACGAGTGTTACAACTATCATTTTTAATATATGTTATACAACTATGCATTTACCATAAAATCTCTAATGGAGCGCCATGGCATCTGTTTTTCAACCCATTTTCTATAGTGGCAATTAATTGGAAGTGGCGTTCACTTAGAGGCTGTCGTTGTATTTTTCAAATGGTTTGTCAAAATTTTGAAAAGATAAATTTAGCACTTTTTTGGCCAAGTAATGTCATCAATATTTTGTCCTCTTTTTCCGCTGGAGCAATAATAAACCTTTTGGTGCAATAAATCTGGTAACTTACTTCTAACCTGTCAAAAATCTTGAAAGAAATTATGCATTGGAAGCCGAAAAATATCTTTACAGGTTGTTATCTATTGCTTTCAATTAATCTGCGATGACATAATAACCTGTGCCTTGCTTTGCAACTTGCTAGAGCTTTCAATTTTTCATTTCACTCCTAATTTGAAAGCATGTTTTTACTTTTTATTTATATTTAACTTTTATTCATTTATATTTATTTGTCGAATAAAAGCTCATTGTACTCAATAGGTTTGCTACTCATTAATAGATTTGCAGCCAAAGCTAGCTCTCTATGAGCAATTGAAGAGGAGTTATTAGCGTCAATCCAATGTAAGCTGTATTAAGATAACCGCAATGATGCTATCAAATAATATGCTATAAATCTGTGTATTTATAAATTATAACCTAATAATCGATTAAACACTGCAAATATATGTATTCATGAACAAGTGAAATAAACGAACCATACTTATATTACATGCAGAAACAAAAATTAAGGTTTTTAAAACAAATATTTGTATCGTTTGGTAGGATAGCTGCAATTTGCCTGATGATTTCAATGGAACAAACACTTTGTCATTGTCCAATGCCTTTCACAATGTCTTCTGACTTCAACTCTTCTTCTGCAGTGCTGATCTAGTCAATATTAACATCTGAACAGTTTTTTAGCAGAGCAATACTTTTACGGGTTGCATTTAGCACAAATGAAAAGTGTAAAGGTTTTGCTTGCTAAAAGCAACCTTCACCCTACAACTAGTCGTTAATCTACCATTGTAAATGTAAACCATATTTTATATACTTGTACTTTGAAGTATCTAAACAGCGTTAAGCCAGGAACCACTATTAGCCTGGGGCAGGTATTGATTACATATTTCTATGGTGTTGCTTTCAAAGTTTTCACCAAAAAAATGGAGAGCTTTGTAATTAATCAATAAAAAATTAATTGTTATTAATGTAAACGATTCATCATTAATATAATTTTGTGGACACTCTTCTACTGATCAATTGATATTATGGGCTCGTAAAGATTAAATAATGTCAAAGTGGCGATCAAATGGAGGTGGTGTTCAATTAGAGAGTAGCGCTCTATTTGTTGACCTTTCTCAAAGGGTGGCAGTCAATTGGAAGTGTCAGTCAAATAGAAGTGGCATTCAATTAGAGGTTTTACAGTAGTTTTCAATTTGGCTTGCTGTATACAATTGTTTTATCAGGCAATTTGAAGATTTATTGAAATTTATATTAATGTGCTGCTATTATTAATGCTGTGAAAATAATACGAAGAGTTACTTTCTGTGTAGTTAAACATCAGTTTAAATAGGAGATGGGTGGAGCTTGTAAACTGTAAACCTGTCGATGATTTGTTAAATTCCCTTGAAGTTAATAATTGAAAGAAAAAATAGAATTGACAAAAAGGTTCAGGCACTTTTTTACACAATTTTTACTTTTTTATTTTCAATTCAATGATATGAATAGATACTTTTATGACCAAGTTAAAAGCCAACGCAATCCTATTAAAATTGTGGTCTCTACTCATATCTCAAAGATATAGTTATCATTTTAGTTGTTTTGTTTTCAGAAAATTATATAGGGATATTTTGCAACTTTATAAAGTAGTTTTATTTGCTAGTAACAGATCATATAGTTTGTACTTTATCATTGTTTTTTCACTTAATTCATGCATATGTTCCCTTTATTAGTATATGTTTATATGGGTATGTGTTGAATAGTTCTTCATGTTTAGAAAAAAACAACAATTTTCATGTGAAACAGGAAGCTCAAATTTGATTTTTACGAACCCATTGTTTATCATTCGTATACAATATAACCAACCAAAGTTGGCAAGAAATGAACACATCACACTGGATAGGTCTTCTTTATAAAGTTGTTTTAATATGCATCCCATAGCTTATCAGAGAACATTGGAATCTGATTAAGCTGAAATATTAATAATATGAACTTTATATAGCTGATAACTATTCCTCAATAACTGGCATGTAATATTCGGTTTTAAAAAAAAGGCCTTGGAAGTAATTTATTTCTTATTCCAGCTTACATAAAAATGTCAAAACTATTTTCAAAATTTGGATCTGGTGGCATCTTTTACAATTTTTTACAAATACAGGAGCGTGAAACGTCAAATATATACCTTTTGAGAACAAACACAAACTGCAAACAACAAGCAAGGAGTTTTAGACAAACTTGTTTTGTCGGCATAAATAGACCATATGGTTTTGCTTTCATTTTAACATTAAATACAAACAAACTACTCACGCAGAGCACTTCATTAAAAATTAATGACATTTACATGAGTTTCTATCATGGCAAATAGTAGGATACAAAAACTCAACAACCCAAATAGATCAAAGTAAACCGCTCATTCGACCACAAAAAGACAGTTTCTAAGTAATATCAAATAAAATATGATATTGGTAGCTGAAGCTAGGTGGCTCAATAAAAATGGCTTCTTGCAAAACTAATGTTAGCAAATAAAATATCAAAAATGATAGATAAAAAACAATTATAAACAGAGATGTAGCACAAGGGGTCACATTACAAAGTAATGGTTATTACAGTTTGGAGTCAGGAAGAATTACAGGTTGTCAAATTTTCACTTAGATTAATGAACGAGTATTGCAATTATTGTTTTAGTCTATTTCTTATAATAATTATATATTACTATTAAAATATTATTTTTTGCAAAAGACTTTTAACAACTTAGATATCAGGCTATCTTCCACGCATATCTAAAACAGTGTTAACCCATTAAACTGCTTGTCTAGAAATCAGCTCCTGTAACTCATGGCCTGTAGAAGTTAGACATACCAACACTACATCTACATATATACATGTACTATGAAAGAATTGATCATAAAATTATATACAAAAGTATTTAAAAGCATGGATGTGTCTCCGGCACTTTAAAAAATTAAAATTCAAAGTTTTGGTTGCTTATTTATATTAAATAGCTATAAGTTTAAAAATCAAAAGTGTCTGCTATCAAAACTGGCTGGCAACAAATCACACATCCAGTCACCAGCTATTATTATAATAAACCAACTTGAAGTTTGCTGCCGTTGAAGATAATAGATGGGATTATAAATTTTTTAAAAATATTATATAACATTTGATTATAAAATAGAGAGTTAAAAAACAACAATTATGTTTTCTCTGTAGAGTTGGGCCTACATGCAATAAAAGCAGAAATTTTATAATATAAACAGATAATACAATTGATTGATTGACTGTATCATTGATTTGAAACTTTCATATGATAATTGTTTTTTATTAAACTATTTAGACCTTGGAAAATAATGAAAACTTTACCCGCCTTTTTCAGTTTTTTAATATTCTTATTTGCACAACATTTATTTATTTAAAATGAAGTCAATGAATTTTGATCAATAAAGTGGTACTGTTTGAGTTGTTTCATTTCACTCCAGCAACTAAACCTATGAAGTCCTGTTTTCTTCTAGGATGAAGATAAGAAGAGAGTTCCTAAAGTTGGTGGTCCTACTGGCTACATTCATTTTCACAGGTATTTTACAGATGACAATAGCTTCTTGTTACCCTGATATGTTTGTCAAGGTGGGTAAAATTATCAATTAAATTGTTCAATGGTATTTCTTTAGAATTATGTACAGTATATACAGTGTATATATATATATATTTATATATATACATATATATGTATATATATATATATATATATATATATATATATATATATATATATATATACATATATATATATATATACATATATATATAAATTGTTTCCTCACCCCGGTTAACCTGTATGGGTGGTAATTTCTGCTCTAACTCGGGTCTCTTACCACAGACCTGGAAGTTTGAGCACTCGCCTCAAGATCTTAGCTGTTCCCAGTAGCGCACTTTTCTGCAACTCACCTGAGTTGATTGCTGTTGGTATTTGGGCAAGCCACATTTTATGCGCCGGTGTTATTGCGCCCAGTGCCCCAATGACTACTGGAATTACAGTTGTTTTTACATCCCAGCATTTTTTAATCTCTTCTCCAAGAGGGAGATATTTCTCCACCTTTTCTTTTTTTTGCTGTCTATATTGTAGTCATTGGCTACTGCTATATCTATTATAGTAGCTTTCTTGTTCTCCTTGTCCACCACCACTATATCTGGTTGGTTTGACAGGACATGCTTGTCAGTCCGAATGTAGAAGTCCCAGAGGATCTTAGCGCGGTCATTTTCATTTACCTTACCAGGAGCTTCCCACCAGTGTTGTGGTTTATTAAGGCCATACTCGTCACATAGACTTCTATACACGCTCAGTGTATGCATTTCCTGCTAGCTGCTTGCATCCACTGATGATGTGTTGGATGGTCTCAAGTGCATATTTGCCCAGTCTGCATCTAGGATCGTCTCTAGTGTGATAGATTTTTGTTTGGAATTGCCTTGTTGGGAGCACTTGCTCCTGGGCTGCCATGATTAGCGACTCTGTATTGGCCATTAGGTTTTTTTTTGTTCAGCCACATATATGTCTGGTGAAGATCGCCAACCTTAAATATTTGTTGGTGGTAAGCACCATGAAGAGGTTTTGTGTGCCAGTCAATTTCCTCATCATCAGGGCGAAGGTCCATTGTAAGAGCAGCTGATTGAAATTCAGCTAGCAACTTATCTGAAGTGGCCATAGAGGCTGCATAGGCTTTGATGCTTTGCTCTTCCTCCTTCACTGTCTGCTGCACACTTTTGAGTCCCCTACCACCATCTTTCCTATCGAGATACATGTACAATCTAGTAGTATCAGATTTTGGGTGGAGTGCTCCATGCATAGTCAGCAGTTTATGAGTTGCTTTATCTGTTTCCTTGATGGATTCCTCAGTCCACTTTATTATGCCTGCTGGATATCTTATTACTGGCAGTGTGTAAGTATTTATTGCCAAGACTTGGTTCTTGGCATTGAGCTGGCTATGTAGGACCTGCCAAAAGCGTTTCTTGTATTCAGTAATGGCTTTGTGTCGTACCTCGGCTTCGTGGTTGATGTTGTTTTGCATAATCCCCAAGTACTTGTACCCTTCTTTTATATCTTTGATGGTACCATTTGGCATTCTTAGGCCATCTGTGAGCATAAAATGGTTTTTCTTAAGAAACAGCCTTCCACATTTCTCAATAACGAAGGTCATTCCGATGTCTTTGCTGTATACCTGAGTGAGGTGTATTAGCGAATCGATGTCCCTTTTTTTGTTAGCGTACAGCTTGATGTCATCCATGTAGAAGAGGTGGTTTATCTCGGTGCCACTCTTAAACTGGTACCCATAGTGAGTCTTCTCCAGCATATTGCTTAGAGGGTTTAGGCATATGCAGAAGAGCAGCGGTGATAAGGAGTCACCTTGATAGATGCCTCGCTTAATTTTTACACTCGCCAGCTTTTTGCCATTAGCCTACAGTTCCGTCTTCCATTTGGTCATAGATATCTTGATGAATGCCACAAGAGCAGGGTGAACATTGTACATACTGAGACACTCAAGTATCCAACTATGGGGAATTGAGTCATAGGCCTTTTTGTAGTCAATCCAAGCCATGGCAAGATTGGTTTGCCTTCTCCTGCTGTCTTGACGGCCCGTCCGATCCACCAGTAACTGATGTTTGGCTCCTCGGGTGTTGCGCCCAGTTCCTTTCGTTATATATATATATATATATATATATATATATATATATATATATATATATATATATATATATATATATATATATACATATATCAGCTTGAGTAGATAATGTCAATTCAAGCTCGAGTCTTCTACTAGAGACCTGGGAGTTTAAGGACTTGCCTCAAGATCTTTACCACTCCCAATATCTCTCTTTCATGCAACTGAATTAAGGACAACGGAATTGTCCTTAATTCATGCAAAGGCACATTCCTGAGTTTCTAATCAGATAGATTTATAGAGAAAATAAAAGAATTAAGATTGCCGATTGCGCTCAGCGCTACTTGGAGTAGGCCTGCTTTTTAACAGAAAAATAATAAAAATAAAGAAATAAAATAGAACTATTTCTTCATGAGAGAATTTTTTAACATTTTTAATTTTTGGTTATTTGAAGGCGTATCAAAACAGATGTATCAATTTAAGATGTATGAATCGTTACTTTTGTGTTACAAACACTTTTACATCATGACCCCACGCTGCTTAAAAGAATTGCATTACGTAAAGTTATTTAAAGGTTTTTGCACTTGCTTCTTTTATGTATTCATGGTTTCTATGCAATAAGCAAGCTTCCCTAGTTATCAAAACTAATTGAAATAGATCTAAGATGCGCACTTTGTTACATCTGTCTGTTGTTACACGGTGTTACATAAATATATTCAGCAAGCAATTACCTGATACATTTATTTGAGAGTAGCTGGTCTTATGAGGCACTAACAAGATTATATAGAAGTGGATATGTGAGGCTTCATGCTTACCAGTTCTCTTTTGTTATATTTATTCTAAGCTCCATGTACTAAGTGTCTAAGTGCTTTCTTTTGTTTAAATTGTGTAAAAGTTGGTAGAGGAGACTTATATTTTATAGACTTCATTAGTTTTATTGATTATACCTCATTTTCAAACTGCATTTACTGCTATGTTTGGTTTACTACCTGTTAGCACCATTTTTAGAAGCTAGAATTACAAACAAATAATTATGCTTTTGCTAGCAATTATGTATCATAGCTTGGTAGAAATGTTGTAGGGGTGTGAGCCATAGAAATCCCCAAAATTAATTCAACTGAAAACTTTTGGTCATTAAAGCGCACAAGGCACGCTCGGTTTTGACAATTTTTAAACCGTCTTTCAAGTACCTGTGAGAGTAGGCATGTACAGTGAGTGCACTTCTGCAAAAGCTGTGGCTTTGGTGATAGCGTCAGATTGCTTGCACAAGCAAATGTTGACATGCCCGGTAAGAAGATGGTGTATACCACATGTATATCTTCCATTTTAAAACAAATTTGTCGCTGATTGACACAGATTCACAAGTTAGGGATTCATCTTTCTCCTGGGAAAAATACATATTTTTTATTCTCTTCGCCATGAAGACCAACTGCAATACAAAATTGTCTTGCAGCTGCTCTTCATTTTGTTGACAAATATTAAGCTAAAACGGGGTCATTTTCTTATCATTTGTTTGTCAGTGTTTAGCTCCTATCAACATGAATGTTTCACAGCCTATTTTATTGCGTCAATAGTTTCTGGGACACTAACATAGAAACTGAACTTCTAATCTTCCTTATCGAGACTCTGCTGATAGAGGCATAATTTTAAAAGGTTTTTAAAGCCTTTGTTTTTGCTATTACCTTGCAATGATACTAGCACTCTGTGAGTTGTTGACACAAGCATTTATACAAACAACACAAAATATATTAAGTAAAATTGAGATTATAAATAAAATATGTCATATTTTAGAAACAATTTTAAATGCTTGACATAAACTCTATGAACATGATTTAACTATTGTTGGTGAATTAGAGATGTATCAAAACTCTTGATTGACTGCTGAAAACTGGATAGGAGTACGTATGTGAAAGGTGCTTACAGCCAGCAGTGGAAACAACTACAATTAACAATGTGGCAGGGATTCTGCTTTCAGCAATGAACTGTTCAATTCAACAAGAGTATGTGGTATAAAATATTTCAATTGAAGCTTTTGATTAAAAGTTGAAACTAAACTCTATGTTAGAATCAATCGACTTCCAGTACTCGATTTCTCACTCAACACAGATTATATAAATCTGCTTGAGTTTAAACCCCGCCTACTCATCACCACAACTGTTGTAGAAATATAGATAGCACCAATGTCTAATACTTTTTTAGACTTGTAACTTGAGAGTGCAAATTGAGTACTGAAGCAATAGTCAATGTGTTCTTTTTAATACAATTCAAAACAAAGAGTGAACAAAAGAAACCTTTGGCACAGAATCCATGCTATATTGGTCAGTTATTATTATATCTGAAGGTCGTATCCTACAATTCGTGATCATTAGTAATATTTGCTTGCTTCATTTTTTTGCGCAGATGCTGGGTCACTCGAGCTTCCTGTCTACACTCAGGGCTACACAACTGATGAGTTCCTCTATCAGCAGAACCTGCCAGAGATGTCTCAGAACACTTTATGTTTCTGGATAAACCTTGGAGCTGATGATGATGGGTTGAAAGGCGATCACCTCTTTAGTATCAGCACAGCGAGTAAGTTGTATTATGTACTTTTTTTCAAAGACTATTTCACCTAATTTGAATGATTTTAAGTTGCAATTTATTAAAAATACTCATAATTGTAATAATAGATGTAAAACATTCAGAAAAAAAATTTAAATCAATCAACAATAAACTTTGCTGAGCTTATAAAACGTTGCCACAGTAGTATAATAGTGCTTGTAATGATAGCCAGCTGCGCTAACCAGCCTGCAAAATTATAAAGGTGCATTCCTAAAAATATATGTTGATAACAATGCATTCGTAGTTATTTTGACAGCAAATCTTATTTCTATGGCGACTATTAAGCTAACTTTGACAAGGCATTAAACAGCCAAAATAATAAATTATTCATAAAATGTTTTACATTTAAATAAATGAATAGCTGGTTACATAGCTATAATGGCATAATCCATGTTTGATATTAAATTTGGTTCTTTATGGGTCACAGGCTAACATTTACGAACTCAAAAATAAATCACTATATCTATAACAATTTAATGAAACTGTGTAGACTTTCCTATGTCATTTATCTTTTAATAGACTGTTAAGAGTAGGCAATTCTATTAGATGCCTAGTGTGTCTCAGTCAGTTTGTTACAAGTGTTTAGCTGTTTTTGCACTGATAAAACTTCCTGTCTTGTGTTACATAAGTCATTTACTTGTGCTGACCTGCTGCTGAATGTCACGATTACCGTAAAACCTCTATTTAAACACCATGATGTTCTATTTTTCAACCGGTTTTTTATAATGTCATTGTACCGTACAGGATAAAAATATTCGTTGATTATAAAAATTCGTGATTTTACAAACAGTCAATTCCGCAAATTATTAAATTCCGTGAATAATTAGTTCTAATTTTAATCACAAGAGAGAATAACTACTGCATCAAATTAAAAACTAGTCGCTATGCTAGTTATTAATATAAATACTAAACGTAGTTGAGTTCCAAAACATTTTTAAAACCATTGCCTGGGCGTTGAGCTAACACCATTGCCAATGCATCACATTTATTTACAAAATTATTCAAGGTTGTCACAAGATATGTAGAATGGCGTCATTGCAAAAATAGCCGCTAGGCAGAAGTACTAAACGTAGCCGAACTCCAAAACTTTTTTAAAATCATTGCCGGGCTTCGAGTTTTATTGCCAATGCATCAAACTTTACAAAATTATTTAAGGTTTTCACAAGTTATTCGGCATGGCTTCGTCATTGCAAAAATCTCTCCTAGTCTTTTTACATCGAAATCAACTCCATCAATCTCTAATACCGAAGTTGAGGACAATCATGATTCTGATCTGGATATTATGGTATGTACTTGATTTGCAGTGCAGATACGTTTTTCCATAATTAACTGCGTTAGTTAATTATTTTGTTTAAAAACTGATTGCTTTCATTAAATACTTTAGCTATTGTTTTTGTACTTCCTTAACACTCATTAATATTTTTTCCTTTAATGTGTTTACTGCAGATTGTTGATTGTGTTTACTGCACAATTATGTTTACATTTCAAATGTCATAGCTAACAATATCAAGAAGTTGTCCCACGACCAAACAAGAGCGAAGCGATTGATTGGGAGATTTATGATAAATGCACATGTGCACACAACTCCCGAAAAATTATCAGTTAACGGCTGTCACCAAACCCTTGCAACGAAATCCTATCAACAAATAGAACTGTTTTTCAGTAAAGGCGTTAAAGTATAATAATGATACAAAACGCATATAAACCTATTTAAATATGTTACCAAGCCTTTGAAAGGTTACCGCAAAATCCTAAAACTAACCCAACTGATCGGACTATACACAAATAGAAAAATTAATTTGGACGAAAATCGCCACAAAACGCTTGAAAAGCTTGGTTTAATAAAAGTTAAGACCGGAAATTGAAACGCCGAGCGACAGAGAATAGAACGATAAAGTCTTGCGCATTTCATGAAAAAATAACATGCACTTTTTACCAGTCTATAGCATTGTCGAATAGCCGAAAGTTTCGGCAATTAACATAGGAGTACAGAAATCATTTCATTTTTGCCGATTTCAATTTTTTCATTTTCATTTGCCGACACATTTGAGTACTTTTGTATTCTAACTGATGTCCAACGCAGTGTAAGTAAAGGAAATGACAATGATATTTTTTTAACGGTTCTTATGAGATTATTACAATAGTTAATTATAAGTTTGGATGACTTCAGAACAATGACTACGTAGTACAGATTTTCTAAAAATCTAACGCAGTGTAAGTAAAGGAAATGACAATGATATTTTTTTTAACGGTTCTTATGAGATTATTACAATAGTTAATTATAAGTTTGGATGACTACAGAACAATGACTATGTAGTACAGACTTTCAAAAAATTTATATAAATATCACAACTTCGTGATATTGTTAGCTATGACGTTTTGAAATGTAAACAAAATTGTGCACTGGTTTTATATTATTACTATATTAATAATATTGGTTATTCTAATAATATCAGTGCATTTTACTTTTAATATTGGCCAATATTGCATTTCTCTTTTTGCAGGAGGAGAGATATAAACATATAATCTTTTCGTTCCATTATTGCTATTTGTTGTATATAATAACACCCACACCCAGTACATTACAGCTACCATTGCAGTTATCATATTTGACTGCTAATATTGCATTTCTCAAGCATCAGTACCCTTTATTTTTTCAAATGTCACTTTGGTCGGGGGCTGTATGACAGTGGAATCTCTAGTTTAGTAAATGTGAGAAACTCATTACTTACCACAAATTGTTGGTTCATCAAAGGCCTCCAAATCTATAAATATTCGTGAAAACTTCTGAGCGCAGCAAAATATTTATAGCTTAGCACGATCGACACGTACGTGTAATTGCAAGCTAAATAGAAAACGAAACACGCAATGTGCGCATTCGTAGGGTTAACTCTATTGCTAGACGTAATAGAGTTAACTCTTCATAGAGAGTGACAGTTTTCAGCCGCGAATAAATTAACCCGCTAATATGCATGAAAAGGTAATTTTCGCGAAATATAACTCCGCGAATAAATTCATCCTGCAGGGCATTATAGAGGCAACGTTTAAATATAAGGTAGCAATGTGTCTTTCGAGTAGCTTGTCTAAATTTTGGGAAGCTAATTTAACCCTTTTAAAGGCAAAGTGAGAATCGCTTATATTTTGCATTTTTCTTTGAACTGAGGAACATTAACTGTTTTGGATTCAATACAAATGTGATAACGTACATTCAACTTGTTGTAGATCCTTTAATAAATATGCATTAGAGAACCGAGAAATCTATTTACCAGTAGATAACTATTTTTTTAAATTAACCAGTGATGATCTTATAGCCATTTTTTCAATTTGTTGGAGCTTTCAATTTTTTTATTTAATTCTAAATTCGACAGCATTTTTTATTTTATTACTATATTTACAAATGTTGCATAAAGGCTCATTGCACTCATTGATATATTTGCCACACTCTGCAGCTAAAACTGTTTTTTAATGTGCAATAGAAGAGAAAATATGAGCGTCGATCCATTGAACGCTGAGTTTAGATAACAACAATGATGCTATCAAGTAATATGCCATGAATATGAAAATTTATAAGTTATGTAATAACTTATTAAATGCTACAAATATATTTTCAAAAACTAGTGACATGAACAAACCATAGTTATAATTCAAGCAGAAAAAAAATTAATATTTTTGAAACAAAAGTGTTAATGTTTGCTTCTGCATGTATTCATGTTTCTGATTTCGTCAAGTGCTTGGCTAGTTGTGTTCTGATTGTTGTTTTTGTTTTGAAACCATTTCTTCTTTTTTGGGCTGTTCAATACCTTCTACAATGTTTTCTAACCAGAACTCCCTTTCTGTTCTGCTGAACTAGCTGACATTACTGGCGAAACATTATTTAGAAGAACAAAACATTTACGCGTTGCTAGTTACATTGTAGAATATTTTTTGCAAAAAATAACAATAAAGTTTTGTCTCATGCCTGCTAAGCAAAATTTTAGCATCACAATAGTAGTACAAAGTCCATCATATTTGAAATCGTTTTTCATATACGTTGAAGTATCAAAGCCAAGTTGAACAAGGAACTACTATTACTCTGATACAGATATTAACTATCTGTATGGTGTCACTTTTAAAGTTTCAAAGGAAAACCTGTAAGCTTTGGAGTTAGAAAACTGACTTGGATATGAACAGCAACTACCCGGGAATTAATGTTAATGATGTAACCAAGTCATTATTCGCACTATTTTGTAGACACTTTTCTACTGATCACTTGCTTTTGTAGGCTTGTAAAGATTAGCGAATGTCAAATCGGCAATTAAAAAGAGGTGAAATTAATCTAATTTAACCCTTGTCCTATTATAGTGGTGATCAAATAGAGCTAGCGTTCAAATGAAGGTGGCATTCAAATAGAGGTTTTACGGTAGGTGGAACTGGCACTTATCACATAACCTTGATGTGTAGTTCATAGATCAGCATTTAAAATGATAATATTAACTAACATTCCATTATTATGGTAATTGAGGAAGTAGATGCAATGGTGTTTCACCCAATATACATCAACTTAAGCTACAGTCCTTTTTTGTTCTACTTTTGTACAGTCACTAAAGATTGAATTTTAGAGCTTTTACATAGGGTAAATACCCTTCGTGAGTCCTTCATTAAGATGAATATAATACAGTTTATCTCTATGTAATTTACAAATACAGCAACAATTGGAATTTAAAATGTTTGTTGAGCTTGACGACAGTAATATACTAAACACTTTGTATTACAATCTGCTTTAGAAACATGTTTGCTCATCTATCATTTGTACTTTTCTCTAAAAATCTTACTACACTATACGAATTCCACACAATTTTCACTCGAGTTCAAGTTTCGCAGTCGGTGCGCTTATTACATAATTTTAAAATAACCGAAACGCGAAATGCTGTTTGCTGAAAACATTTTCACAATGCCTGAAAGAGACACAAAAACTGATTTTTTTAGTTTGACAGTCGTCGAGTGTAAAACAGTGAGATTTTTTCTCTAAAACCAGTAGCAAAGTTGGAGTTGCAATCCCTTCAAACAAAAGGCCAGTGGTCAGAAAACTCTCCTTAACTTGCTAACAAAAATCCCCTTCATTACACTTTTTTGCCAAATTAGTTTGAAAAAGGTTTTAATGAGATTGACTAAAATTACATTGAAAACAAAGCCAGAAACAAATAGGCAATAAAATAATAGTGATAAAACACTGAAATTCAGTAAAATAGTTAAAGATACATACTACACATGAAAACTTAGCTGTAAATGTGTGCTTAGTAACCCTTTCTTGCATGAATATAGCTGCCATTGAGCTAGAGGAGAATAAGCAAGCAAAAACTGCACATTTACACACAAAATACACAAAACATTTACTATTTTACTTCCACCCCATCTTATACATATGTAAAAATTAATGTCCTCATATGAGGACACCATGCAGTTATGAAACAATGCGCTCTGTCCTCATATGAGGACAAACAACAGTTGGTTGGTTGCATTATAGGCTGTAGTCAGACAAAAGTCACTTGGTATGATAAGCTCCAAAGCATTCTGGGCAGAGAGCTTTTTTGCATATTGTGCACAAGTAACTAGTTTTGTGACTAGAAAATTGTGAGCTTTTAAGTTTTAGGGTAGCAATATGCACATGCTGACTAAATAAACATATTTACAAGTAAAAATTTTAAAATAAATAAGTAAACTATTACCAAAATTATTAGTAAACTCAAGACTATTCAGTAATTGAAAACTTCATAATGATCACTTTGCTTACCTGATCTCATCTGGTACCCTCGTTCTGATGTTTGTTAGACTAGGATGGTGTACATATGGGCTTGATGGCCTCCCTTTTCTTTGATTTGACTTTGTCTAGCCTTGTGTGACTAGCGCTTGTGCCACAGAGCTGCGGAACTCAAGCAAGTCAATGCTGCCTCCATGTTCCCAGCGATGGATCAGCCATCCATTCACAATTGTGACTTTCACAAAGTGAAAAAACAGACGTAAATACCAACGCTTATGCTTCAGGCTGTGCCTGTAGCATGAAATCAAAAAATTTGTTAAATCTACTCTTCCCATATGTTTGTTATAGACTTCAATAGCACGAGGCCTGATAACATTCACATGCTTCTTTGCTTTTTTGTCCCATCGTTGTACTACGCTGGTTGGTTGCATGCCAACAAATGTGCTTGCAGTGTATACATGATTGTTATCATTCCACTTCACAATGGTGATGTTGTCTTTGTTGGTAGCATATGTAGCACTTCCTCTTGTTCTCATACCTTTATCCCAAATCAAAACCTCATCTGCGCCGCATAGCCAGTTTTTTGCAGAGTACCAACAGCATATATCTTCTTCTTCTTTAGCTCGGTCAACAGCTCCAACGTTGTAAACAAGTTGTCAAAGCAAACCTTGTGTTTCTTGCCAGCCAAACGGTCTGATAAGAGCATCTCAACATCTGGGTTCAGTCCCAGGACATTTCAGGTCTATTACCGCTTGCTCCTTGATACAATTCAAAGTCATAAACGTAGCCTGACATACCTGATCTCACCCATATTTTGTAACCCCATTTCTTCGGCTTACTCTTGATATATTGCTTTAAACTACTCTGGCCAATAAAAGGAACCATCTTCTCATCAATACTATGACATTCTTCAGCATCTACACTTGTAAGAAACCTTTTCGAAGAGCTTCTATCACAGGGCGCAGCTTCCATACTTTATCAGTAGAGTTTGCATCATGCTTTTCATTATCTACAAAGTCAAGGTGACGGCGTGTGGCTTCGAATCTATTGACGCTCATTGCATCAGCAATCAATCCACATCGAGTTCTTTGGTTGCGAGACCAATACATCCGTAATCTTGGATATCTTATGTAGGTGATCACAATGTTTATTCCCAAAAATACCATAAGTTCACCTCTTGTAAGATTGAATGCAGGGTTGATGTTTACCTGCGAGGCATACAGATTTGTGTTATACACAATGCCATCTAGCAAGTCATTGTCAAAAAAATGCTTGAATATATTGACTGGTGTTTCAGTATTTGCAAGGTTTACTTGACGTTTACCAGTAAAGACCGGTTCGTTATGCGCATAGTCATTGTCATTGTTGATTGTCCAACTAGTTGATGCTTTGATAATGGTGGATGGTATTGCTTCATTTCGACCAAATGTTGAAGGTGTAGAGTTAGCAACTGGTGGTGTCTTACACATTTGCTCCTGTGAAGCTGCAGCTGAAGTAGATGCTGAAGAACAAGAAGTCGATGCAACGGCCGCTTTTCTTCTCTTCTGTTGCAAAGGAGTTGTTGCAACGGCTGAGGTAGAAGATTGAGAAGGCAGAGAACAGACAGAACTCAAACTGCTGCTGCCATAGAATTTTCTACTGCTCAAACTAAAAGTGTTTGCGGAGTATTCCCAGTCAAAGTCATCACTAACCTGTTCCTCTGAAGCATTTACATTGTAGTCTGCGTCAAAATCACTGCAGTCGCTTGATGATGATATGTAGCCATCTTCAGAGTCTGAGGATAAAATAGCCTAAAGTGCCTCAGAGGCTGCATTTCTGAAGCGCTGACTACTCATAGTTGAGAGATGCAGAAACTTTAGCAAGACTAAAACAATGTAGACAGTGTTATTATCAACAAAATTTCTAATGAAGACTTTATGCATAATGGAATTTTCATTCAGTTATTGCATGATGTCCTCAAATGAGGACAATTCATTTAAGCCACTTTGAAACTTTTACAAGCATTTGAACAACGTTGTTATGTTTCAATCATTTACCTGAAAGACTGAACAAGCTCAGAAAAAAAGACACTTTTCTAAAAAGAAGAGGAGCTGAAGAAATAGCAAAAGAATCACTGATAACTAGCAAACTCACCTTTTGCACAGCTGCCTGATTTCAGATTTCCCTCCAGACCTTGACCTACTTCCTATGACCTCAATAACAGTACAACAGAAGAGAACAATTTGTAGAATATTGATTGAATGATACAAGGAAAAACAACTTCTAATTTCTAAGTTTAAAAATTGGATGTAGTATTTTGTCCTCATATGAAGACGTCATGCAAGACGTCATGCAATCTCTTCAAACAGAAGGCTAGTGGTCAGAAAACTTCCCTTAACTTGCTAACAAAAATCCCCTTCATTACACTTTTTTGCCAAATTAGTTTGAAAAAGGTTTTAATGAGATTGACTAAAATTACATTGAAAACAAAGCCAGAAACAAATAGGCAACAAAATAATAGTGATAAAACGCTGAAATTCAGTAAAATAGTTAAAGATACATACTACATGTAAAAGCTTAGCTGTAAATGTGTGCTTAGTAAGCTAAACTTATTTGAATAATGTTTTTTGGCCTGACGACAGTGCAATACCAAACATTTTGTACTGCAGTCAGTTTTAGAAATACATGTATGTTTGCTCCTCTATCGTTTCTAAATTCTTTTAAAAATCCACTATTGTATTTTATATTATCTTATTGTTTTAGCAACAGATAACGCTTACGCTATGGGATTCAGGGAAGATGTTGCTATATATTATGATGGTGCAGATTATGAAATTGCTTCCAACCTAGCAGATGTTATCCATCTCTTTACTGGTTGGCACAAGCACTGCTTTACTTTTATAAGCAGTGGATTTCTAAAGGTAGGTGTGGACAACTTTCTAAAGGTAGGTGTGGACAACTTTCTAAAGGTAGGTGTGGACAACTTTCTAAAGGTAGGTGTGGACAACTGTTACAATGAAATTTTAGTATAAATAAAAATCATTTTTTTAAACAAAACTGTATAAATGTTTTTGATACAACAGTTTTTAGCTTCTAGATATTTTTGTATTTATTTAATTCTGTTTTTTTCATCCAGCTTATTATGCAAACTAATAATAATATAGATCAAGTGTTTGCATAACACTCTAATAAGTATATTCATAAAAGGTTAACTGAAACATCTGCTTTTCATAGTATTTGTGAATTCCCTCTAGAGTTATTCATACAAGGAACTTTGTGCCTATTATATGAATTGTTGCATTAAACAACTCTAGTTTTTAAGTATTTGACAAAATATTCTGCAGTTTTGGTAGTACCTTAAAATTTTAAAAACTCTAGATTTGAAAGTTTTATGTTTCTGAAAACTGATCCTGCCTGAAAGTATTTTTAGTTGTGGTTTATTCATAACAACATATGTCTCTCTGATACCAATTATCTAATACGGTGCACCCTCAGGATACGATCACCCAGATATACGGTGTTTTTTTTTTCATTTTACGAAATGGAACACGACAATTTTTTTGCCTTTTGCTACGAATTTTATTTTATCATACGAATTCAACAAAATTTTTGTCTAAGTTTGAATTTGGCAGTCAGTGCACTTATAACGTACGTCAAAATAGCAAAGACGGAAAATGCTGTACGACGAAAACGTTTTCACAATGCCGGAAAGAGACCCGATAACCGATATTTCTCAGTTCAGCACTTCTCGTGTGTTTAACAGTAATATTTTCCTTTTAAAAGCAGTAGCAACGTTGGAAGGTGCAATACGTCAGTGGTCAGTGCAAGGTCAGTGGTCAGACAACTTCTTTTAACCTGATAACGAAAATCCACTTCATCGCGAAAACAGCTATGTTCGGGCTTTCTTGCCGAATTAGGTTGAAAAAGGTTTTAATGAGATCCGCTAAAACTGTATTAAAAACAATGCCAGAAACTGATAAAATGTAGGTGATACAATTTTATTGATAAAAAATCAAAATTTAGTAAAATAGTTAAAAATACATACTAAAACTTAGTGTGTTTAGTAAGCTAAACCTATTTAAAGGGAATAAAACGTTTATGTTATACGTGCACCCGTCTTGAAGGTAAGAACTTCCTATGGTAAGTACTGCACATAGCACATTGCAACATTACATTTTAATGCAGATCATAACCAATAATACACTGAATATATATATACATATATATATATATATATATACATATATATATATGTTTATATATATATGTTATATACTATAATTACTAAGTTTAACATACTCTTGTGTTACTAATTTTTAATATGTACAATACTTGTATAAAATTTTGATGTTTTTTACCATGGGATGTTTGCATTTTATAATTACTACAGCTTCTATACCCCTTCATACAGTTTTTTCACCATATGATGCCAACCCAGGAATGGATTATAGTTGTATCCTGACAGTGCACTGTATTACAACTTAAGCATTTAAGAACCATACTTTTAACACATTTTCTTTTGCATTTATTTTCTTATTTTCCAAGGTGTTATAAACACTGAAGTATAAAATATTATAGAGAAATAGGCAACTTCAATATATTTTAGTGGTATGCTGAAAGTAACACACCTGGTGACCTTGAACTGCTCGCTAGTGTATCTATTTCATCATACACTATACCTTCAGGAGGGGCTTTGATACTCATGCAGGAACAAGATGGACACTGTAAGGATTTGTTGCGTAGCATGTAATATATCAATCAAACATTTTGACTGTCTGTTCAACATCTTTTTGAAACAGTTGAGATAGTAATAATAATTATATAAACTAGTAGCTTGGCTGTTAAATTTAATTCTAATATTTCTGCTATGGTGCTGCTAGTTCTATGTTGACAGTATTCTAAATATTGTTAGCTTTCTTCATAGTTATAAAGCATTAATACATGTATTTACATGATGTCGACAAAAGTGATAATTTTAGTCTTAACAGGTAATAATTTTATGTTTCAATAATAATTAATATCACTAACAATTTTATCAATTTCATGTTCATATATAAAAGACAATGAGATTGTGCTCTAACAAAACTGAGTGTATGCTAAAACAATAGAGAGAGCATGAGAGTCTATATTTAAGTAGCGCAGTGAGATACTATAAAAAGACAATAATAGCAGTAATTATTGCCCCTCTAGTCTGTTGGATAAAAGATAATTCTGGTTCCATCAACTCGTCATGCGCTGCAGCTCCTATTTTTGTTATATATAAGAACATTCTCCACTAACAGCCTTATAATATATTTTGGTGCAGTCACCTATCTGGACACAAATCAACTTACGGTAGGAAAGATTGCTTGGGTCAACATGTGGGACTATGCTATGAGTGATGAGGAGATCAAGATGTTGAGATGTAGAGATGAAGGAAATGTTGTCAACTGGAACACTTTGTCTCAACAAGGTTTCGCTTCCATCCATTATGAGACCTTCGAGTGCCAAGGTAAATTATTTTAACCAATACTTTAAACTGTGACACGAGCCAAATGCAGGAGAGCACAATTATTGCGGATAATGACATATTTTAGTTCAAACAGATTGCAGAATTAAAGGAATATATTACAGAGGCTTTTATGTGCATTTTCACCATTTATTTTGAGGTTTTTATATAAAGATTGAGAGTATAGTGATTCCTTAGTACTGACTTTTACAGTTGTAGATTAACTTCTGACTCATTCTTTATTATCTTCCAATTCATATTGGTATTATCTATATTCTTTTTATCATACTCTCTTACAAAGTGAAATGAACATTATTTCAACTAGTTTTACACATTAAGAGGCGTGATGCATGCTAATAAGCTCTTCCCATCAACACGTAGTTGTAATGTACTTCAGTTACAAATGCTCAGCAACTGTTATACTCAGCAACAATATCATCCAATGTCTGGTTGCTTATTTGTTCAACACATTCAATGGTAAAGTCACACCTCAACATACACTACGAGCCTAATGCGTTTCGGGGATGAGCTCTGAAAATGAGTTCATATGGTAAATTTTTATAACTCAATGCCATATTTCCCATATAACATAACTAAATACAAATTATCTCATTCTTATTCTTTAAAATACACATATAAAACAGTATATTACAACAGCAAAACATGTTTTATTTGTTCTAATTTGCTACATACACTCACAAAGTAACAAACACTTGTCTAGTGGTTATGATCTGCAATGAAATTCAACATTACTAAATACTTAGTAAATACATCTACTAAGTACAGTACTGTATGGTTGCATCAATAACCATAATGTATGCTTGTATTTCAAATTTGTCTTGTATCTCAAGGCATAAATTTGATCAAAATTTTGCTCGTGTCTCAATTTTTTTGTATGTTGTCGCACTCGTATGTCAAGGTATGACTGTATTATCTTTGTCTACAAAATAATGGTTATTTACTTCTAATATAGAGTATATTGAGAATAATTATAGAGTGAAATATAGAACCTTCTAGAGGTTGTTGAGAGTTTTATATTATTAGGAATGCATTTTAGGTTATTCTGAGCTGATGAATATTAAGTCTCATGCTTTTAGGAAAAAAACTCTAAGTTTCCTTGAATAAAAATTATTACAGTTATCTGCTTTCGACTTTTATAACACATTTAATGGTATTCGCAGAGAAGTTTTATTAGTAAGCTGTTACAGAAAACGATATTGCTCTTTTTTATGAAGATTGTTAAAGCTGTGTACTAGAATGTAGTATTATACTGCTACGAAGGCTGTAATTACTAATAATTCCAGTATCTAGAGTTTTGATTGAATAATTTACAGGAGAGATGGAGATCTTGAAGACTAAGTATGTTACTAGCAACAAACAAGAAATGACTCTGTGTAAGATCTCAGGAGCATCTCTGAATGGAACCATGAACATCACCTCTGAGATAGTAGACACTCCCGCTAGATGTGTCCTTCTTTGTACCAGATCTGACAGTTGTTTGTCTGCTAACTACCAACATTCTTCTGGCATGTGTACACTGAATGATGATATAGATCAGGGTAATGAAGGGGACTTTGTTACCAACCTTGGCTCTGATTATGTGCATTTTACTGCGAGGGAATGTGTAGATGCTTGAGACTACAACAAACAAATCTCCAGAGTTGTTTTCAAAATGTCTAGTCGTGTTGTGTAGACTATTTTTCTCAATAAATTTTGTTGCTTTTGTGATTTAGCAGCGTAACATTTGAAAGCAATTAAAAACATTATTTACCCTGAATAATTTATTTTATGTAAGTGTTGTCTAACATTGCTTGTTTGGTTTGTTCCAAGCTTTGTGGATCTTTGCCTTATATGATGACTGCATAATTTTTATTGTTGAATAAAAGAAGAAGTTGATTTAACCTCCGCAGCTAGTTGACAAATAAGAAAACTTTTCAGAAACCCTGTAACAGTTAAAATTCAAAGTAATATGACAAGAAACACTAAAGCATTAAAAAATTAAACTATGTAGGTCGTCATATTGTTCCTGAGCAAATTTGTTGACCTTTGACACATAACAAAAAACTCGCATGGCATCTCATTAGTTGGAAGGCCCTTCCCACTTTCTTACTGTTACTATTTTTGTTTCTTACATTTTTATTTGTAAGCTTTAATAAAACTGCTCTATGGTTATGTCTTCATTTCATATTGGCTGTGATTTTACAATTATTCAAATCAATTTAGGTTTTATTTGGTGCAAAATATTTGGTGAAACTCTTGGCTTGTTTAGTTTTTTTCAGCTTCGCTGCACCTGTTGACACATGCCTTGTTTTCATAGTCAGAAATGGAAGGGATAACTGTGCTAGAAGCACAAGAGTGTTCCAAGTTTTTAAAATCCTAAGGACCTTGAGAGGGTGATCAGTTATAAGAGTATTGGACATAAAAAGAACTTGAAACCACGAATTGTACACCAAACACTATGGTTTAGGCGTATAGGAAGCAATGATCAATGTACATAAAAAATATATAGTTAGACACGACCATGTAGAACATTTTTAAAAATCAATAGGTTATTTTCCCAGAGTTAATGAGCAGTAATTGCCACTGGCAGAGCGGTTTTATTTGATGCTTAGCACAAGACATATGCATGTAAAGTGCTGCTAACTTTAGTCCGAGATGATGATCAGAGGCGAAGTTTCGATCATTCTACTGACTACATTTATTTTGACAGGTATTTTTTAGCTGACAACAGCTTCTTGAAAATCTATATTAAAGTTGAAAATCAGAATTAGTATCTGCTGATTTTATTAAAATTCACAACATGACGTCCAACACATAAAAATTAATATCCATGCGAATGTATTGCATAAATCAAATGCTGTGAGTTATGTAGACAGACATATTTTTTTCTTATTCTTTTTGTTTAACATAATTGAGTTTGGTATTTGTAAAAAACATAGTTTTGTAATAATCAATAAAAATTCCAAAGCAAAAAATGTGTTCTACTATGATGTATAAAAATATTTTCTATCATGGTTCTGTAACAATCTAATTTTAAGTTCTCATGCTATTCAGTATTGACTGCTAAAGCTACCTTTGTCTGATGAAAATAATACTAAGCAATTGATGCTGCCTTCCGACTATTTAATGCTTTGATTTCACAACTCTAGTTCCATGAAAGAGTTTCATGTTTTCAAAAATTGTCAACTGCTTACGCAAAAACAAAGTTAATACTCAAATAAAACTGAAATATAGTGCTCGATTTGCATCCAAAGCAGCATAAACAAGTTACTCTTGTAAACATTTCATGAAATTTAAAACAAATTTATTCCAATTTGAATTTTTAAAGGCACATAACTATTTAGAAAATTTGAAGTTATTTAGCCAAGTAATACAGCGTATTGTAGCTATTGATTTTATTAAATCTGCTCAATAAATGAGTAGAGAAAGCTTCATAATAGCTGATTGTGTATTTGTTTTAAAATGATTTATTTTTAAACGTAAACTATTTTAAAACTAAAAGCATTAGCTACATGGGTGGGCTAAACTGTACTTATTCGTTTACTTCATGTTGTACAACACTAACCATAAATAATAACCATTATTAATTGAATACTTAGAATTGCTAAAAGTTAAAACACCCTGTAGTATGTCACTACTTATTATGTAAGAATCAAAAACCCTCACTAAAGTATACTTATTTACCTTATTAATGTTTATAAATTTATACGGTGTCTCTTGTCAACTTAGAAAGTTTGACGTATCTACATAATGAAATACTGAGTTCTCACGATTGATACTTTAGGTTGTCGATGCTGGCTTCTGTGTGATAAAGTGACTCTGCTTTTACTGATTTTCCTCTTTTAACATCTGATGTTTAACTGTAACTTTAGCTGTAGAACACATTTCCACAGTAGAAATGATCTCCATTCGAAGCTATGCTGGAAATTATTTGTTTGAATTTACAAAGAGAATACCAACATAAGTAAATTAATACGTTCAATTGTTAAGAAACAAGTAATTTTAGTAATCAAACTCATAAATTATAACGAGTCAGCAGAGGTGACAAATCAGTATTATGTTATTTCAATGCACCGTGATCCAATTCTCAGGAGCTACATAACCTGTTGACACAATAAGGCAGTAGTTTTAACTAACAAGATGATGCAAGACTGTCCATTACTTTTTGTATGATAGAAAAATTTACTAAAAAAATTAACTTAAACGAAAACTTGACCACGATTATCAGAAAAAGTCTAGTCGCCGTTTACAGTGAATACAAAACTGATGACGTCTATTATAGAACTAACTTAATGCCCCGCATTGCATGGGTAATAAATCAATAAAACAATTGATTTCAGTAACTTACTTGGTAAGCTAGTAAAGGTAAGCTTACCTTCGCTAAAACAATGCTGTGTTTGCAGACAGCTTAATAACCGTTCCGTTACATGTAGCTGTCAACCATGCTAGCATCAACCGCTTCGAGCATGAGCATTTCAGCAGATGTAATGAATATCTCGCCTATTATTAATAGCTATGCTCAGTTGAACACCTAGTCTAATGTTTAAGCTAGCCTCTTCTAAACATTGAAGTTTCGAGATCAAATCCAGTGCAATATGAATTTTTCATTGTTGGAGTTTCATTGAGACAACTGCTAACCAAATACAATTATCAGAAACAAATGCAAAGATGGGTAATAATAAAATTACATATAGATATACTTGCCCCAGACTGTACAGCTAAGCTGAGAATTTGTGACACCAAAGTTGAAACTTACCTTAGATGAATGAGTGGTTGTGAGCTTACAGCTATACAGGTATCGTAGACCGTCTGATAGAGTCGGTACATAGTTTAATATATTCAGGTTGGTGGTAGATGGACTGTTTTTTGTGTCACTAAGTTAATTAGGCACTGCCAGGCTTTCACTTTTAAACATTCTATCTAAAAATTTGATCTTTAGGTCAGGATACTTATTAAATTTGAATCTGATTATTACTTTCCATATAAGTGTCTTGATTATTTTAAAACTAGTTACAGATACTGAAGGATTAGAGCAATGAGAAAAACAGACACAGAATAAACATTTTATGTTTGACAGTAAAACCTCAACTAACAAAAAACTCTAAATACAAAACTTCCAAGTTATAAAAAGTTTTTTGAAAAAGTATTGCTCCAAATAGCAATCAATGGTTTGACATGAAAAAACTAAAAAATTTAAAAATTTACTGACGGCCATTTGAGCAAATGGACTGTTCAGTTCAAATGTGGTGCAACTCTGTTGCTCAGCCATTGGCTGATAAATAAATAATTTCCAAATTGTAAATTTTTGTTTATAGAAATATTACTCTGAATAACCTAAAATGCTTCTAAATACAAAAGGTTGAACCCCAAAAACTCGAAAATGTTTTGATGTTTATAATTTATACAAATAATATGCCGGAGTTATGTAGGAGCTGAACAAATCAGAATACTTATATGGTAAAATGGGTTTCTATTTATAAAACAGCTTCAAAACAAACTAATTTTACAAGTAATTTTACATTGTACTTTGTTCAAGAACTTTTAGGACGCAGCATTGCAGAAAAAAAAATGGAGTTTACTAACAGGAAGTAGCACTCTTATAACACTCGGCTTTATGAGACAGACAAAGAAATGTAATCTATCTTTCTTAAACCGCTAAGGTTTGGTTGCCCAACACTATGATATTTGAGTAAAAACTTAGTCTTGGTTCTATACATATGACAGGTCACTCGAGCTTCCCGTTTACACTCAGGGCTACACTACTGATAAGTTCCTCTATCAGAAAAACCTGCCAGAGATGTCTGAGAGAACCTTCTGTTTCTGGATAAATCTTGGAGCTGATGATGATGCTCTGTTTTATGACCACCTGTTTAGTGTCTGCAAAGGATGCAAGTCATATTGCTAAGAATATTGTTTAAAAATATCTCTGAAAAATAAATTTCATAAACCTTTCGTTTTTTCATCAGTTGATTAATAACACAAATCTTCATAACAATATATATTATAAAACAAAGAGAGGTGTTTCCTCTCACTCTGCTAAGTACCCCTGTCTATTAAAAGGCACTCTGTTAGATGTGGATAATGCTGTGATAGGTATAATTGGTCACTTGGTTACAGTTAGGTAACTGGTAGCATTGGGTCAGCCCATCCCTGATAAAAGATGAGGTTTTGTGAGCAATAGCAAAAACAACCAGCTACTAATGCTGGTCTATGGATATTCAACTAACTGTGTGGGAGTCGTCACGTCCTACAGCTTGTTCTTGTTAATTTATATCTTTTTAACTAGAGATTTGGTGATGGAATTTTGGCAACTATTTTTATTTGTGAATATTCACTCAAATAAAATTACAATAATAGTTTTATTTAAAAATATTTATTATTAAAAGTATAGCAAATTATGTATTTTTGGTTACAAGCCTATGAACAGTCAGAAACTTATACTCCTACTCAATTACATAAACCTTTATACTTCTAAATTTAACTTTCAATCTTAATAAATTACTGGTTTAGCAACCAGTTTATAGAACACTATCAAATTTATTTTAGTTTTAGCGGTTGAAGCTGTAATTATGTGTTTCACAAACTAAAGGTATCTGCTTTTCCATAAATCAAGCTTTGTTGTTAGTTGTACTGAGAATAAGCACTGCATTTGTTGGAAGTGCCCTGTATGATAAAGATGTACCATTTGTTAGCAATACAATATTAGTTGAAGATGCATTAGTTGTTAGAATCACTCTATTTGTCAGAGATTTACACAGCACTATGTACTACTTTATTCTATACTACTAAATGCATGTGCACCTTTCTTGCTATTTCTCCCAGCTGAGGTCCCAGTCTATGTTGTTGTTTCACCAACTATGTATCCTTGATTTATTTAGTCTTGCTGACTAATATGTATTGATGACCTGACGGAAGTGGCAATATAAGGTAGAGTATCCTCTTTGTAACCAGCAGTAGCCTTTCAGGAAACTGCACTCCAACCTTTTGTAGTCATGTCAGGCACTTCAAACAATCAGGTCATAATTGTTCAGTACACATGTGTGCTACTCAACCATATTGTATATCAAACCTTTTAAACTAAATATTTGAAATTATGTTTTTTTGATATTTCAGCTATATACAATACCTAAATGTATGTTAAGAGGTTTTTATCGATGTGTTTACATTGACTATGGCAATACTAGACACATTTTTGTTCCTGCTCTGGCGAATATTATATATATTTTTATTGGTTAGCAATGGCAATACCTTACTTGGATAAGTAGGAGCTTTTTCAAGGTAGGGGCCCACAACTCTTATTACTCTAGTTCAGCCTTACACTGCTACTTGATCTGAGTATTGATCATTTACAACAATGTAACATGAATAAAATATTCATGATATAATTAATTGTTTATAAAATATTCTGATGACAAATTAATTGATAGTTCTGTTTACTTCGCAAGGATTTAGAGCTTTTTGCACCAGTTACTCTTGCACCAGTAGGATTGTCTGCTCCTCTGCATGTCATGCTAGGCTTTTAGTGCTGAAATGGTAAAAAGGGTTTGCATCTACTTTTGCTAAATTTTATCCCATGACCAAACGAGCGGATGCGAAGTTTGGGAGTTTTATGATAAATGCATGTGCACACAACTTACGAAAACTATTCATCAACAATGAGACGAGCCCTTGTATTAAAATTTCAACAACAAGTTTAACCATCGTTTTGTAGATTAGTTTAAGTATAATAACGATACAAAACACATATAGGCCTATTTAAATATGTTACTAAGTCTTTGTAAATTATCGAAATTCTCTTAAAACTTACCCATCTGATTGGATTATACACAAATAGACAGATTAATTTGGCTGAAAATCGTTATTAAAACTTGCTAAGCCTCACTTTTATAAAATCTAAGACCAGAAATTGAAACTCCGAGGGACAGAGAATAGAACGATTAAGTCTTGCGCATTTCACAAAAAAATAGCTTGCACTTTTCACCAGTCTATAGCATTGTCAAATTGCCGAAGGTTTCAGCAATTAACATAGGAGTACAGAAATCATTTCATTTTTGTCGATTTCAATTTTTTCATTTTCATTTTCATTTGCCGACACATTTGAGTACTTTCGTATTCTAACTGATGTCCAACACAGTGTAAGTAAAGGAAATGACGATGATATTCTTTAACGGTTCTTATGAGATTATTACAATAATTAATTATAAGTTTGGATGACTACAGAACAATGACTACGTAGTACAGATTTTCTAAAAATCTATATAAATATCACAACTTCGTGATATTGTTAGCTATGACGTTTTGAAATGTAAACAAAATTGTGCGTTGGTTTTATATTATTACTATATTAATAATTATGGTTATTCTAATAATATCAGTGCATTTTACCTTTAACATTGGCCAATATTGCATTTCTCTTTTTGCAGGAGGAGAGATATAAACATATAATCTTTGCCTTTCATTATTGCTATTTGTTGTATATAATAACACCCACACCCAGTACATTACAGCTACCATTGCAGTTATCCTATTTGACTGCTAATATTGCATTTCTCAAACATCAGTACCCTTTTTTTCTAATACCACTTTGGTCATGGGCTGTATGACAGTAGAACTTCTAATGTATAATAACAGTTATATATGCATTGAATGTCTAGAAATTCTGGTGCCACAGTTGCAACTGATTGTCATATTTATGTAAGGCTGATTAATTATATGGCTGAAATAATATTTAACACTAGTCCAATATATTTTTCATTACCACCTCTGCTCGTTTCTCCCAATGTCAAAAATAACCGATTTTGCATCTATTAAGCTCAAATAAAGCTACGATAGAAAGATAACTAAGGTTGAAAATAATTATCAGCACTGACTTAGTAATAATGCAAATCTAGCTTGTTGATATCTTATAGGTCATCATTCACTATCAAAATGCATTGTTACAAATCAGGTATATAAACTAACAATGGGTGATAACTCCAATATATTTTAGAGGTTGGCAGAAATGAAAACTCTTGGCGACCTTGAACTGCTAGCTACTATCAACATTTCTTCATACACTCTACCTCCAGGAGGGGCTTTGATACTCATGTAGGAACAATATGGATACTGTAAGGATTTGTTTTCTTGCCATTTGACATACATGTATCAATAAGACACTTTGGCTTTCCATTCTAAAATGTTCCACAAGCTATGGAGACATTTTAGACAAAAATAATGATGAAATAGACCTTGTGAGTCATATTCGTTACGTATTGTATAGATTGCCAATTGAGAATGACTGATGATTGAAATGTGTGATATGCTTATTCCGTTGACCATAAAACTGCAAAGCAAATGTACATAAGTGCAACTATTCAGTAAGTACATCCAACCCAACAAACTATCATTCATTACTCACAAACAAATGAAGCTTATTTTCCCTCTAGTTATTCTTCGATACAGCTGAGCAAAATTCTTGATACCAACAGTGTAGTATGAGCGAGGACAAGTGTTTCTTTGATGAAGTATGCTTTTGTCCTGATTACAACGGCAGTATGGTGGACTTCTGTATGGCATGGCAAAAATTAATCATTTAGCTTTTGTTGTAAACCATGAGGTGTTTAACGGATAATGAGAGACTTATGCACCGCAAGCTTACATAGCGGATTAAGGAAAACCTGCGCATAGCTGAAAGATAGCTCTTGACGACCTCCATTATAATCTTGTACCATTACATCTAGTTGTAATATTTATACCATGATACTACTAGTAGTACCATGGCAGTAATATTTGTGCAAACAACATGCAGTTATATATAAACACTATTGGTATTGGTTCGAGATGCAAGGTGTGATGAGACTTTGTGATTTTATGGTTTTTTGTGTAAGTTCTCCCTAAACTACTTGCAGCCAAATTTTATGCCTGTTATATGTTCTGTTATGTTAACTGAAAACTTGTTCTTTCTTGATCGTGTCTTTAAGTAAACGTGTCAGTTAGTGTCAACTCAACTTAGCCTGAGACCTGGATACAAACACATGGGGATGCAAGAAGAAGCAATGATAAACTAGACAAATAATAACACTAAACATGTAGATACTAAAGACTATAACAGACAAACAAGTAGAAAATGGATGCTAAAACTTATAAAACTATGAAGGCCTTGATGTAGTAAACATGTATAAAAGCTCGCCTTTTTATGATTTTCAGATGTTGAAAAAATGTTATGATGTATTCATATATGTATCAGAGCTACTTATTTAATTTATTGATGGAACAGTTCAGGACTTTATAACCACTATAACCATCATAAGACTCTGAAAGTTGCTCATGAGTATATTAATACATACGGACAGTACTGGTGTACTGTATTGGCTGGCTGTCGATCTCGACAATGACTTGCCTCTTAACGATGCATGATTGGGTCAAGTCGTATAGTAGAATAGAGGTGACTTTGTTCTCAGTATCTACCACTACCAATACTATGTATAAATATATATATATATATATCAGTGTTTGTTTAACTTTTTGTTGGTCTTTTTGTTTTTACCTCTGTGTGCAGTTATATCAATTAAAATCTTGCAATGAGATATTTTTTATTGTAGTGGATTTGATCTTGAAACCTCCAGACCCAGTGATGGCCAGCTTAACCATTAGACTAAGTTTAAAACTGAGCAAAGAATTTAACAATAAGCAAGATATTTGTTACATTTGTTAAATTACTCTCGCTTAAAGTTTTGGATGCTAGCATGTTTGCTAGCTCACCTTTACTAAAACATGGCAATTGTTTTAGTAAAGGTTAGCTTACCTTTACTAGCGTACCAAGTAAGTTACTCAAAGTCATTGTGTTATTATTTTATTACTCATACAAGGTTGGGCATTTACTAGCTCCATAAAAATGTCATCTGCTTGATGTTCACTATAAATGGGGACTAAATGTTTCATGGTGGGTGTTGTTAAGTTTTCGTTCAAGTAAAGTTCTTTTTGTTTAGATTTTTTATCTGACAGAAAGCGATTAACAGTCATGCTTCATCTTGTTAGCTAATGCTACTGCTTTATATTGTGAACAGGTTATGAAGCTTCAACAAATTAGATGATGGTGCCTTGGGATAACGTAATAATGTTATTTAACTTCTGCTGATTAGTATTAATATATAAGTTTGTTTACTAATTGTTGTCAGTGCTAAAGATTGAACAAATTAATTTACTTCTGTTTTTGTTCTCCATGTAAAGTTGAACCAATAATTTTTAACATAGCATTGAATGGAGATCACTTCTACTGCGGAAATATGCCTTATAGATAAAGTTACTAGTTAAACATCAGATGTTGAAAGAGGAAAATCAATAAAAGCAGAGTCACTTTATCACAAAGAAGCCAGCATCGCAAGCCAGATGTATAAATTGTGGGACTCAGTATCTCAGTATGTAGGTACATCAAACCTTCTAAGTTGAAAGAAAAGCAGTATAAATCTATAAACATTCATAAGGTAGATAAGTGTATACTTTGGCGAAGGTTTTTAGTTCTTACAAAATAAGTAGTGACCTACTACAGGGGTGTGTTGGCTCTTAGCAATTCTAAATATTCACTTAATAATAGATATTATTTATAGTTGGTGTTGTACAACATGAAGCAAACTAAAAAGTACAGTTCAGCTTACCCATATAGCTTATGACTTTCTAATCTTAAAATGGTTTACTCTTAAAAATTATATAAAGGGCTACACATTCAGTTATGATTTAGCGCTCTTTCAACTCGCTTATTGAATGGATTTAATAAAATCTATAGCTAGAACCTACTGTATTAATTGCCTAAATTACTTCAACCTTTTTAAGAAGTTTTAAACTTTTAAAAATTCAACATGGAGTAAATATGTTTCAAAATTGTCGTAAATGTTTTAAAGGGTAACTTGTTTATGTGGCTTTGGACAGAAGTAGAGCATTTTGTTTCAGTTTTATTTGAGTATTGACTTGGTTTTTGCGAATACCATTGACATCATCTCTTTTATGCATTATTGTAGAACACATTTTTGGCTTAGACATGTTTATTGCATATTTGAACAAAACTATGTTTTTTTACAAATACCTAACTCAATTATGCTAAACAAAAAAAATACAGGAATTAGCAGGTCGCATAAAAATATGTCTGTCTACATGACTCACAGCATTTGATTTATTCCACAGTCATTTATAAAGTTGTGTTATGAATTTTAATGAAGTCAGCAGAAGCAAATTCACATTTTTGACCTTAATTTAGATTAGCAAGAAGATGTTGTGAGCTAAAAATACTTGTTAAGTTGAATGTAGTCAGTAGAAATATTAGAAACTCTCCTCTGATCATCATCTTAGATTAAAGTTAGCAGCACTTCATATGTTTAGTTCCTAGCCTCAAGTAAAACAGCTCTTACAGTGTCAATTACCGCTTTTAAGACTGGTGAAAATAATCTATTGCTTTTTTCAAAGATGTCACATATTCTCAGGTCCAACTACATTTTTTCTTCATGTATATTGATCACTGTTTCTAATATGCTTAAACCATACTGTTTGATGTACAATCTGTGTATTCAAGCTTTCTCTATTTGTAGTGCTCTTATAATTGTTTACCACCTCAAGGCCTCATGGTTTTATGCACCTAAATGACACTTTTGTGTGCATTAAGTGTATTAAGTGTATTAAGTGTATTACTTCTATGAATTGTTTTTATTACCGACTATGAAAATAAGGCATATGTCAATATGCGCCGCAGCAAAACTTAAAAAAAACTAAATCAGCCAAGAGTTTTATTAGCTTCTCAACGCTGGATAGAACCTAAATTTTTTTGACTAACTGCAGTCACAGCTAATAGGAAATAGAGCCATAACAGTTGTGCATTTCTATCAAAACCTACAAAGAAAAATGGTAGAAATAAACAATAATAACAGTAAGAAAGTGGGAAGGGCTCTCTAACTAATGAGACGCCATGTGAGTCTTTCGTTAAGTGCCAAAGGTCAACACATTTATTCAAGAACAAGATGATGACCTACATAATTTCTTTTTATAGATGTTTTAAATGTTCTGACAAGTTTTCCTATTTATCAAAAAGCCGTAGAGATTGAATCAATTTCCTTGTTTATTCACTCATATAGATAGATGTAGTCAATATATAACCCAAAGATCTACAAAGCTTGAAACTAACAAAGCAAGCAATGTTATACAACTCTGACATAAAATAAATTATTTAGAGTAAATAATGGTTTTAATTGTTTTCAAACGCCACACTGCCCAATCACAAAAGCAACAAGATGCATTGGAAAAAAATTGTTAGCTCACTCAAAACGTCTAGACATTAAAATAACTCCAGAAATATGTCTGTTGTAGTCTCAAGCATCCACACATTCTCTTGCAGTAAAATGCACATAATCAGAGCCAAGGTTAGTAACAAAGTCTCCTTCATTACCCTGGTCTATATCATCATTCAGCGTACACATGCCAGAAGAATGTTGGTAGTTAGCTGACAAACAACTATCAGACCTGGTACAAAGAAGGGCACATCTAGTAGGAGTATCTACTGTCTCCGAGTTGATGTTCATGGCTCCATTCAGAGATGCTCCTGAGATCTTACACAGAGTCATTTCTTGTTTGTTGGTAGTAACATATTTAGTCTTCATGATCTCCATCTCTCCTGTAAATTATCCAATCAAAACTCTAGATACAAGAAATATTGCTAATTATAACTTTTGTAGCAGTATATTACTACTTTCTAGTCCACTGTTTTAACAAACTTATTGAGAAAAAAACGATATTATTTTCTATCACAGCTTAGTAATCAAAGTTTTTGCGAACACTGTTTAAAGCGTTATAAAAGTCGAAAGCAAATAGCCCTCAACTTTATTCAAAGAAACTAGAATAGCCTGTGTTCTAAAAGATTGAGACTTAAATATTATCAGCTCAGAAACCACCTAAAAGCTAATTTCAATAAACTTAAATAAATCCTTCAACAAACTCCCAAAAGCTTTAATGGATTACATAATCAACTCTCTAATCATTTTAAAAAGGTTGTATACTAACACTAAATTACCATAGTTTTATAAACAAAGGTAATACAGTCACACCTCAACATACGAATGCCTCAACATACAAGAAATTTGAGATAGGAGCACAATTTTTACCAAGATTCTACTTTGAGATTTGAGACACATTTGAAATATGAGCATACAAGACAGACTGTTCTTGACATCACAGCAAGATGATCAAGTATGCTAGAGGCTGCTTTAAAGAACAGCTTAGCTCAGCTTTTCCAGTCAGTTCAGTTTGAAAAGGTTTTAAAAAGGCAAACTAAAATACTGTCGATAGTGAAAGCAAAACAAACAACATCAAGTCAAGCCATCAAGTCTCTCACAGACGGCCATTAGCCAGTACAACTGTCTCGAAGGTAAGAATTCCATATAGTACTGTACTTAGTAATGTTAAATTGTATTGCAGATCACAACCACTAGACAAGTGTTTGTTACTTCACTAAAAGTATGTAGCAAATTACAACAATTAAAACATGTTTTCTATTGTGATTTTCTGTTTTTGGGTATGCTTTTTAGAGGATAAAAATGAACTAGTGTTAGTTTTTATACAAAAAAACATTGCTTTGAGTTACGAGAAAATTACTATATGAGCTCAATTTTAGAACGCATTAAGCTAGGGTGTTGAGGTGTGACTTTACCATTGAGTGATTTGAAGTAATAAGCAACCAAACATTGGTTGATATTGCATTAATGAGTTGTTGAACACTTGTAATTGAAGTGTTTTTACAACTACATGTTGATGTGGAGAACTTTTCAGCACGCATAACACCTCTTCATGTATAAAACTAGTTAAAATAATGTTTATTTCCCTTTGTTAGAAAGTATGATAAAAAGAATATGAATGATAACAATATGAATTAGAAGATAATAAAGAAAGAGTCAGAAGTTAATCTACAACTGTAAAGCATTAAAGAATCACTGTACTTTCAATCTTTATATAGGAGCTACAAAATAAGTAATGAAAATGCACTTAATGCGGCTGTTAGATATTCCTTCAATTCAGCAATCTGCTTGAGCTAAAATATGTCATTATCTGCAATATTTGTGCTCTCCCGCATTTGGCCCAAACCACAGTTCACAAATATCTGTTAAAATAATTTACCTTGGCATTCAAAGGTCTCATAATGGATGGGAGAGGAACCTTGTTGAGACAAAGTGTTCCAGTTGACAACATTTCCTTCATCTCTACATCTCAACATCTTGATCTCTTCATCACTCATAGCATAGTCCCACATGTTGACCCAAGCAATCTTTCCGACCGTAAGTTGAGTTATGTCCAGAGAGCTCACTGCACCAAAATATATTATAAGGCTGTTAGTAGAGAGTGTTCTTATATATAAAGATAATAGGAGCTGCAGTACATGAAGAGTTGATGAACCAGAAATATATTTTATCCAACGGATTAGAGGAGCAATAATTATTGCTATTATTATATTTATAGTATCACACTGTGCTACCTAAACATAGACTCTCTTGCTCTTTACTGTTATAGCATACACTCAGTTTTTTTAGAACCCAATCTCACTGCTTTTGGTATATGAAGATGAAATAGATAAAATTAGTAAAGTTATTAATAATTATTTAAGTATAAAATTGTTAAGATTAATGTGAAAGTAAACACATAATTTTAAGAATGTTTTATATGATCGGTAATGCATGATACTATGTAGCCTGTCTTGACAAACTGTTGTTTTTGTGGAGTTGTCCCCGTCGCGCGGGCAAGCAACACAACAGCTTGTCACAAGATTTACTGCACCTGATGCATCAGCTGCACTGAAAGAGAGTTGTTCTCTTCCGTCTATGCGGCTCAGTTGCAATGTTATGTCGGTCGCTCCATTGGTAATCATAACGGATTTAGCGCAAAAATTTTTGTAGAAAAAAATAAGATTACAACGTTTAACCAGCGACCAGTCTCTGCGGTAAACTTTAGTAGAACTTGAGAACTTAGGCAACAACAGCGACTAAACATGTCGTTATTTGTGCGCTCAGTCGGTTTATTTTCTATTTTTGTATCAGTCAGTTTTATTTGTTTTTATGGATTTTATTTTCAATTTATTTATTCTTAAGTTTTACTAAAGTTTACAACAAAGTTGTAAACAACCAACAGTCTTTGATTAAACGTTGTTATCTTATTTTTTCTACATAAATTTTTGCGCGAAATCAGTTATGATTACCAATGAAGCGACCGGTATAACATCGCAACTAAGCCGCATAGACAGAAGAGAACAACTCCCTATAAGTGCAGCTGATGCATCAGGTGCAGTACGTCTTGTGACAAGCTGTTGTGTTGCTCGCCCGCTCGACGGGGGACAACTTCGCAAAAACAACAGTTTGTCAAGACAGGCTAGATACTATGTTAATTAAATAAGAAAACAAAATTTTAGCAGGTATTTTTACTAGTTTAGCAAGTTCAAAGTTGAAAATACATTTTGGTGCATTCAACTCGGCACATCACTGATTCTTAATTCAGCCGTTTCCGGTAACTTATTCCTTAGTGAGATAACGTCTAACGCATTTGAACTTTTTGGTTTAGCCTCAATCGGTTAGTTACAATGGGTAGATGTCATTTTGCTAGTTGCGAATCTGACACTAGAAGGCGTGGCATAATTTCTTTTAGAGTGACTGTGTCTCAGTCGCCAAACTTAGCAAAATTGTGGCTGTCTAAGCAAAGCGTGCCGATTTAACTTTTTGCAGACTACCTGCTAGTGCTGTCGTGTGCATTAGGCACTTCCATGAGAGCCAGTTTTATTCTGAAAAAATTGGGACAACCACAAAATTAAGGGTGAAAAAGGAGAAGTTCCGTTCCCTAATAGTGTTGTACCATACAGCAAGAGGGCATCATCGATCAGGAAAACCTCAACTGTAATTTTTAAGTAAATATTAATAACCAATTTAGTAGTTTTATAATATAAATTAATAAATATGATAATTAGAATTATTTACATGTAGTACTGTACATGAGTACAAAGCAACGATTTAATATGACTGGGTGACAATGAGACTCAGGCTGAGTTTCATATGTTTAATTTTAACCTAATTCACTTGAATTAACTTGGCTACCTGAGTAAAAGTTAGTCAGGGAAATTAAATTTTCTGTTTAGCCTGGATAGTCAGAAATGCCCTAATTGTTCATAAAATACATGATTAATATAATCATAAAATTGGGATTGCATTACTATTTCTATATTCATGCTACCATTACTAAATTAGGCTTTACAGATCGCTTAAAGTTATTACCCTATACTTACAATCAGTTATTACTATTCAACTATGTGTAGTGTTAGTGTGTGTTGGTGATGGTGGTAGATAGTGGTTATGGTGATAGTGTTTGTAGTAGCGACACTGTAGGTAATAGTTTAGAAGCAATTCAAACATATTAACTTTAGTGGTATTTATTTGTAATTTTTTGATCGGATGTATGGCATTGGACCAAAAATCTGGCCAAAAAATTTGACTATAGCAGACACATGTGTGTGCAAAGATCAAAAAGAGTTGCTTCCTTGGATAAAGGAAATAAAGAACCATGTCTGGTATTCTGTGGTTCAATATAAAGGTGATGCGGAGCTATTGGTTGAGATGGTACTTAGCATAAGATATCATGTCCCTAATATTCATAGGATCTTTCCAGGACGCGACAAGTTCATCTACTGCTTTCATGAACCAATTGATCCATGAGTAGTGAAAAAAATATTGTTTGCACCCAATGTTGGCATGAAAGCTGTATGTTGAATCTAATAATATATTCAGAAATAGTAAAGCACAGGCAAATGTGTAATATAATATTTTATGTATCACTTACAATGCCTTTGGTTTGTGATTTAAGAAGATGTAGTCATTTATTGCATAATACTAAACAGAGATTGTACAAATCATAAATATTCTGCAGCTGGTTGACATTTGAATAAACAAAAATTTTGCCGATTTATAATATATTGAAAAATAACAGCGAATACTTTGATATGTTTACAGAGAAATGAAAAGAAAAGAGAAATGGTTAATTCCAGGAAGTGCAGGGCACAAAGTCCTTTGTGATGCGTTAGGGCAAGCGAGACAGCTAAATACATTGCATCTGTTGAACCATGGCCAACACACTGGTGCTTTAGAAAACCTCCACAGCCTTATATTAAGTTATGCACCAAAGAGAGTAGACTTGGATCCCCCAGGATAGTTTACGAGAATCAAACTAGCAGTGACAGATCACAACATGAGTGTGGGAAGAGAAGTTCTGATTAATAAGCTGTATCTACAATAAAATTATATATGGATTATACTACTTTTTAGCAGGGATACCATTTTTACAGCTTGAACAACATTAAAGATAAATTTATGCAGAAATTGTATTAACACAATTGATAACTGGCATTAAATTTTAATTATTATAAATTATTTATTAAAGATAGCGATGGGAAACTGATGATGACAGTATATTACTCTAAAGAAGCTAAAGGCTTTTGCACAAAAAATGTATATGCTGGAAAGAGCAACGTTTGAACATCAAAGAGATTTTTTAAAGATTATCTGTAAGAAATCTATAGAATCAACTACAAAGTAGCCGCAGTAAGTCTTACCTAAACTGCAATGTATTAAAAGTACATTTTTGTGCCAAGATGTTGGTTCAATTAGTCACTGTCACACAGTCTGCTAAATAATGCATGAACATACAGTCACCATGCAGTTTTAAATTACCTTAATACTGTACTGTGCGACATTCTGAAATTCGTATGATGAAAGTGTAACGTACACACAAAATTCAACCAATTCGTTATACTTTTTATTGCTCTACATGTAGATAATAGTTATATTTTGAATAAATATAAATATATGAATTGCAGGACAGAGCAGTTCCACTTTCAAAACATCTTACAAAACCAGGTGGTAGAACAGCAATAGAAATGCACAGGTCAAGATTCACATGAAAGTTGTACCCAATCCTTAGTTTTATATGAGGTATTGTTTTGATAAAATTAATATAACAGGCTATTCAAATTATAAATATCATGCTGTTCTTTGTGTAACATGAATTAGATTTATGTAACGTAAGCTGTTAAATGTGGTGTTTTTATGTCATGGTGCAAGTCAAATGATTGAAATATAATTATTCATCAAACTATACATTATGATTGTATTATTTTGTTAAAATCACTTATTCACTCTACAAGACATGAACATCAGGTAAGTAAAGATGCTGTCAGATTCAGGTAAAATATTTATAAAAACTATATTTTCCTCGACTCACAACTGAACTTACATTAATGTCCTTCATCCATAATAAAAAGCTCCACTTCATCTGTGTCATTCTGATCATCATCTTCTGGCTACATTTTTGAAGCCTACATAACTCCCATTTGGATCAAGCAACATTATGTAGGAAACAATGCATGAAGGAATAACTTTTCGGTTTTTTCTTCCAAGGTACTCGTAGACGAGCAAGGAGTAGTTGTTTTATCAGTGAGTCTTTTAGCCTTTATATTGTGAACGTAATAAAAGAACAATAAAAATAAATTATAGTTGAAATTTTTAAGTGATACATACTAGCAATGATGATCATAGTATGTGTTCTATATGTGCACTTGTTTCCAGGTTGTCACAATTGCGGGGAACGTGCGGTCTCCATCACATTAGATAATAACGAATCAAGTCAAACGTTATGTTTCACGTGATTGGATGATTGATTGAGAATCAGTGTTCCCAGTGGCGAGTCCCTTTCACACTCATTTTGCAATGGCGTTATCTATCCGATTTTTGCAAAACATGCAGTTGAAAAGAAACTCCGTACTCAGTTATATGTGAATGCACTGGCTTTTTTGTTTTTAAAGTATTATTCTGAGTATTTATCTGCTGTAAGAAATAATTTATATTTTGTTAAACGTAGTAAATTACACAAAACAAATAGGGTAAATGTTGGCCTTCATCAGTAAATTGTGTTTACTTTCTCTTTAAATTTATCACTTTAGTCAACAACATGTAAATAATTGTATTAATGCTTTATAACCATGAAGAAAGTTAGCAACAGTTATAATACTGTTAACATAAAACTAATAGCACTATAGCAGGAATATTAGGACTAAATTCAACTGTACAGCTAATCTACCAGTTTATATGATTAATATTTCCATCTCAACAGTCTCAAAAATTGAGCAGAAAGTTAAAATATATATTGGGTTGATATATTACATGCTACACAACAAACCCTTACAGTGTCCATCTTGTTCCTGCATAAGTATCAAGGCTCCTCCTGAGGGAAAAGTGTATGATGAAATGGAGACATTAGCAAGCAGTTCAAAGTCACCAGGTGTGTTTGTTTCAGCATACCACTAAAATACACATACATTAGAGTTACATGTATGTACATCTTCCTCCTAGAATTTTTTCCAATGTTTTTAATAGAGTTGCCCCGATTTTGGTATCGGAATCGGTATCGGTGCCGATATGAGTGTCAAGTATCTGAATCGGTATCGGCCGATCTTTTCTTAAAAAATCTGAACCTTCCGATACTTTTTACAGATCAACCATTTAGCAGAAAACTGTATTTTAGCCTGCTATACTAATAAAAAATCATCAGCTGTAAGCTTCTTACTTTTGCTTAATGAATTTCAGGCCTGCCACACAATTTATTTCATGTCTATAGCCTGATCAACACAGCGAAGGAAACTTTTTAGCCAGAACGTAAACAAAAAGTGTGGTATTTCCCAATTACAGCGATAGGTTTTATTGCAAGCAATCACGAACAAGATAACAAAAGTGGGAAACAAGAACGCAGTGTAATATTTCTATTTACTAGCATTACGAAAGTAATTTAAACAGTCGACGCATAAAGTTATCCATCACTCTCTTGATCCTGACGATACAATGGATCATTTGTATTGTACAAAAAACGGTAACCCCAGTGGCGTATCGGTATGTAGCCTGTCCTCCAACATCTGTTGCAAGGGAATCCCCCTTCAGTACGCTCGGCTACATTGATAATGATGGAAGAAAAGAGACGTCGTACTGAGATAATTGAATCACTAACGGTTTTTAAAAGAAACATTGATTTGCTCTAAACTTGTACAGGCACAGCAGTTTATCCAACAATAGAAGAGGGACTTCGTTATCACAGATAGAACTGTACCACTAACAGTAATTACCTTTATTTACAAATTACAAGAAACATGGACTGTTTTGTTACTACATGCACGGTATGTCAGTATGTGAATATGTATATATTTTTTTCCATAAATGCAAACAAATAAATACAATAATATTCATGTTTTCTTTGCATTATGTTTGTATTTGCATAATAAAATGAGCTACTATCTATGCAACACAAAAGATCTGAATCGGTATCTGAATCGGATTATTTTTCAATTAGGATCGGTATATCGGATCGGTATCTGAATCGGCTGGTGAATTTAGAATCGGGGCATCTCTAGTTTTTAACGCATTGAAAAATAGAAGAAACGCAAAAGAAAACTGGTTAACTGTATGGTACCTAAACTTAAAAGCTGTAATCATTCTATAACAGATCTAAAATAGTTCTATTAGACAAGGAGTAATATAAATTGAGCTATACGTTGCTATGAATAAGCCACAGCTAAAAATACTAAATTCTAAATCTAAAATATAATAAAAATATAATTCTAAATATAATAAAAAACGCTGAACTTTTTCCTATTAAAGTTGCAAATTTTTTTTAAATACTTGAAAAGTACAGTTGTTTTATGCAACAATTCGCAAAATAGACATAGAGTTTCTTTTGTTACTAATTCCATGATGAATTCACAAAACTTTTGAAGAGCAGATTAAAGGTTTAGTTAACCTTTAATGAATAGATTTATTTGATTGCAACGCAAACTACAATTCTATCCTTATATTATATTGCATAATGAGCTGGGTAAAAAATTTATTAAAATAGTTATAACAATTTGTAGAAACTAAAATCTACCAAAAACTACAACATTGTTATGTATATTAAAACGCCAACGTGACAATCAATCAATAAAAGTTGTTTGTACCTACCTTTAGAAATTCACTGCTTATAGTAAAGCAATGCTTGTGCCAACCAGTAAAAAAATGGATGACATCTGCTAGATTTGAAGCAATTTCATAACCTGCTCCACCGTAATATATAAAAACATTTGCACCAAATCCCATAAGGTAGGCATTATCTGTTGCTAAAACAATAAGATGATATAATGTACATTATTGGACCTTGGGAGGAAAGTAGAAATGAAAGAGGAGCAAATTTATATATATATATATATATATATATATATATATATATATATATATATATATATTTCTCAAAGTCCGTCTGTCATTCCGGCTATAGCTATTATTAGAATAGTGTAGCTGGGCAACAATGCTGATGCAATGTCATTGCTTGCTGGCATTAGAAGCTTACAAACTAGCTTGGTAAAATTTTCCATTGGCAATGTGCCAGGCCACTTGGCAATTGCCTGCCACTTGCTGGATAGTTGCCTGCCAGCAAGTGGTAGGCAAATCTCATCACTTCTCATTGTTTATAAGCTGATTTTTAATACGCGGGCAATGCTGGGAGGCAGAGCTAGTATATTTCCAAAACTGACTGCAGCATAAAGTGTTTAGTAATTCATTGTCGTCAGGCCCAACAAACATTGCTAAATTCAAATTGTTGCTAAAACTGTTAATTAAAAAACATCAATTGTATTATATTATATATTAAACAAGAATTCAAGAAAGCTATTTACCCTATGAAAATGCACTAATGTTTTTTTCTAAGTGACTGTACTGAAGTGGAATGAAAAATGGGTTGAGCTTAGGTTCATGAATATATGGTGAAATGCTGTTAGTAATGTCTACTTCCTTAATTACCACAACCATGAAATGTTAGTAAATATTATCTTTTTAAATGCTGATCAATGAACTATAAGCAACAAGGTAATGTAATAGGTAATAATCCTATTTAACGTAAAAATCTTTATTTGAGCGCCATGGTGCTCTATCTTTTCAAGCCTTCCCCATAATAGCTCATTAAAATTTTGTGAAGACAAATTTAACCTTTTAACAAGCTAAGCGAATGTTACCTATATTTTGCATTATCTTTCGGGAGGAACGACTTTATCCTTTGTAGATGTAAGAAATCCGCTATTACTTACCGCGTAGTTAACTTATACATTAACTTAACTTGTCGTAGATCTCTGAATAAATATGCGTAAGGAAGCTGAGAAATATTTCTACCAGTTATTATATATTGCTTGCACATATTAACCTGTGATGATCCTATAGCATGTGTTGTAATTTGTTAGGTATTTCAATTTTCTATATCTTTATTTTACAGTTAAGGTGAATTTTTATTTTATAACTACATTTAAAAATGTTGCATAAAGGCTCTTTGCATTCAGTGTTATGTTTGCTACAGTTTGCAACCAAAACTGGCCTTTTATGTGCAATAGAAGTTAAGTTACAAGCATCAATCTGTCGAAAGGTGAGCTTGGATAAAGACAAATATGCTATTAAACAATATGCTACAAACTTCAAATTAATAAGTTATATAATATTCATTTATAAAATGCTATAAATATATAATCAAGAACAAGTGACGTAAACAAACCAAGTTGATACATGCAGACGAATATTGACATTTTCGAATAAAAAATGTTTGCATTGTTAGTTTAGACAGTTGCGTTCGGATTGTTGTTTTCATACTGACCATTTCTTTGTGCTTGGCTGTTTAACACCATGTGTAGTGTTAAACACCACAGTGTTTTTGACTTTGGCTTTTTTCTGAACTGAGGAACTAGTTGATATTAGCGTCCAAGAAAATTTTTTAGCTGAACAAAGTTTTTTTGCATCGTCATTTAAAATATTTTTTGCGCAAATAAAAAGAAAACTTTTAGCCAAGTAACACGGCTTGCATGCTAAAGGTGCTAAGCAAAAGTTTTCACCTCAAAATGGTAGTACAGATTTTATTGTAGCATCAAGACGGTGTTAAACAAAGAACTATTATTAGTCTGATATAGTTATGGGGTTGCTTCCAAAGTTTTGAAAAACCTGCAAAGCTTTTGGCTTGAAAAAACAGACTTCAATACAAACATCAACTACAAAATAATTAATTGTTATTGGTGTAACTGTGTCATTATTAGTACCACTTTGTGGAAATTTTTCTGCCGATCATTTGCTCTTACGGTTTTACAACGGTTTAAGAATGTAAAAGTGGCGCTCACATAAAGGCAGCGTTCAGTTAAAGGCTAGCACTCTATTTTTCTACCCTTATTGTAGAGTGGTGGTCAAATAGAGTTAACGCTCAAATAAAGGTGGCAATCAGTTAGAGGTTTTGTGGTAACCATGGCGTTCATCAGCATTTCAGAGCAAAGAAATGGCCTATTTAACACTACACAGAAAGTTTAATCAAATTAACCCTTTGACCCATGGTCGTCTTTGTCAATGTGTGTGAGCATCCCTTGGCAATTTATCCAATGATAGGAAGCTTTGAAATTTGTTCATAATCCAAAGATACTCAGTAAAACACTAGTAAAAAATTCAAGGAACACACGGCAAATGTCACCAAATGGAAAAAAAAATTTTCAGTTTTATGGCTAAAACCATAAAATTTCACACAATTTTAAAAACTTCTACAAGTCTTTACATTAGCGTCATATTTATTGAGCATGCGATAATCATAATTTTATGACTCAAAAAGTCTGCAAAATTGCGGTTAATGTCATATAGTTTTTTATTCGCATCCCACTGATCTATGATATACCAGAAAATGAATTGTATCAATTTTTTGTGTGATATTTTTCCAATAAAAACTGTTATTATAATGAAAAAAGTACCTTAAGATATTTTAAAACATTTAAAGATGGAAGTAGAATTTCTGGCATAGCACTCTGTGCAATAATTAATCGGATGGGTTTACGCTGTTGCTTAGAAAAAGCATTCATAAACACGCTGCCTATATACGTGCTGCCTAACAGCTGCAACACCTGCCAAGTAGATGCCCGTATTCTAGCCGTTAGGGTTTCTGACACCGCCAACAGAGTTCAAAGGATTCAGAACAGCTAAACACTCAAACTAAGCTCACTATGGCCATCTAGGCATACAACAAAGTTGTTTCTTTAACAGAGTGAATTAAAAAAGGATTGAAATAAAAATGTTGACCTGGTTTTATTAAAATTGTTACAAAGCGGAATGATGTTTTATGAAATAGTTATTGAGTCTAATTAGTTTGTGACCCAGGAAGAAGCCAGGTTAATAACAAACATGAATTATGTCATTGTAGCTAAGTAATCAGTTAATCATTTGGCTAGATGTAAACATTCTATGAATAATTTATTATTTTGGCTTCACTTTTAATGTCTTATCAAACTTAGCTTAATAGTCACCATGTAATAGTTAATTCAATAATTCACTTGATAGTCAACAAGGATTGTTGCCAACATAACTGAGAATGTGTTGTTATTAAAAGCTATTTTCGAGGGATACCCGTTGATATTTTTTCAGCCTGTTTAGCACAGCCGGCTATCATTACAAGCGTTATAAAACTTTTGTAACTTTTAAAAACTCAGCAAGGTTTATTGTTAAGTGTTTTTTAATTTTACCTTTTAGAACCTTATTTAAATATTACAAAATCAACGCGTTAAAATTTCAAGTCTCGAATGTACTAGAAATGTGTAAATAGCCCATTTATAACCACATACAATTATAGGAAATACTGCAATATGTATTGCAGTCAACAGTTAAAATATGTACTTGGCAATTTTGAATGCAATATCATCTGAATGAGAAATACAAATCTACAGACAAACCAAAATATGAGAAGGGTGTTACTGTTCAAGCGTAAAGATTGACTTGCAACCAAACTCACATTACAGTTATTTGGTACCTAAAGATTCACTATGTTTTACTTTGCTGTGTTGTAGGTGCAAAATATATGGAAATGTGACTACAAGCTCCTGAAAGCTCAACAACAAACGGTTAATCATGGCCATCACGAAAACGTCGTAGATTGGAATCCCTTTCCAAAACGACTCAAATGGGACGTAGCTGAACAAGATGGCTTCTGTTCACACTTTCATGCAACCTCATTCGTCGAAATATTTTTACAAATATACATACTTCACCCATTCAATAAAACCGTGTGTATTGTCCTTACATGTCTATTTCATCGTCATTGTAATGCTGTCACTTTGAGCAATGATATCTCAAAACCTACTGTGAGCGTTCGTTGAATTCATTAGCCTTAGCTCGAATGAGTGCATATCATTCTTTGATAAACATGAAAAGCCTGTTGGTCTCCTGTGATAGTCGAAAAAGGCTGCAGAAATTCTTTGCGCTGTTTGGTTGGAAGTATAGGTCACATGATCAGATTACGACTTGACGATTAGGTCAAGCCGAAACAAAACTGTATAGCAGCGAGCATCTATATTTGATACGGGCATTTCTGTAGAACCCGAAGTGTTTGTTATAAACTATTGGTATGAGACGTTTTATATTGAGCCTTTTATTGGCCTTTCAATTCACGTGATAACATCACGTGTCAAAAAAGTAACCAAATTGTTTGAGTACATCCTACGATTGATTCCAACCTAATGCGTTTTCATGATGACGGCAATTAACTGTTCGTTTTTGAGCTTTTAAGAGCTTGTAATCACATTTTCACATATTTTGCACCCACAACACAGCAGAGTAAGACATGGTGAATCTTTTGATACCAAATAACTGTAATGTGAATTTTTTTGCAAGTAAACCTTTAAAAACTAGCGCGCGACATTTAATAGAAGTGCACACTGCCTTAGCCTAATTTTTATAATCCAGAACCTCCTGACTGTTTTATAGCTTCTATCACAACTATGAGTATTTCTATTAAATTGTAACAGTTGAAAACTTTTAAAATGAAATCTATAGTCCTATAAATCATGTAGGCCTACATTATACCACTTACATGTTGTGCTTATGCCAAAGAGGTGATCATCACTCAGTCCATCATCGTCAGCTCCAAGATTTATCCAGAAACATAAAGTGTTTTGAGACATCTCTGGCAGGTTTTGCTGATAAAGGAACTCATCCGTTGTGTAGCCCTGAGTGTAGACAGGAAGCTCGAGTGACCCAGCATCTGCGCAAATAGATAATACAGGCAGATCTCACGGATGATCACAGATTATATTCATTGTTTACAATGATAGTTTCACCTCTGTAATAGAGTTATCGAGTGTTTCAGTTTGTCACCATTAGTTTAGGAGGTTTAATTGACCAATAGCAATGATTCTGTGCAATAGGTTTCTCTAATTCACCTTTTATTTGGAATGGTATTAAAATGACATTCACTATTGTTTCATTACTCAACTTGCACTCTTAAGTTACAAAGAAACATCTTGGATTAAGTGAATATAAGACATCGGTCTATAAGCCTACAATGATGACCGTGATGAAGAAGTGGGAGTTTAAACTCAAGCATATTTCTATAATCTGTGTTATATGTTAACAATTGCAAGCTTTTTTATCAAAATGTCTTAAAACAAAATCTGCTGAGCCTACTGTAAAAAACCTCAGTGATTAATATCAGGTAGTCAGAGTTAATATCATTAACAATGATGATGAAATAACTAATATTTTGAAACAACTTTGAATGGTTCAGCATAGACATGGAACTAAACATTCTGTTATCTATGAGTAGTCAAGCAAAACCATTTAACCTTATCACTTGACTCATTTGTAAAGCCATATTTTGTTTATGACCTGGTAGTGCTTAATACACTTGGTATTGTCTATATCAATGTTTATGTCTATAACTTAAAATATGCTAATATCACTGTGTTACAATAGCAAAAAAAGCATTTGAAGAACCACGTAAAAATATGACCTATCACTGAAGTCTCATGTAGGAAGATTTATTAACTTTATTCAAAATACTAAATTACAAGCACTGTTTTATTGTACTATTGTGTTATTGTAGACACTTTAGCCTTTACCATCTATTTGCGAAATATGTTTTTGCTTTTCAGGCTTGTTTCTCATTTGCAATGCAATTTTTGTGTTAGTATCTCAAAATCCGTTGATACAAAAAATCAAGCACTATAGCATTTGCACTGGTGGGAACAGAAAACTCTGACAAAAAGGATGAAAGACATCACTTATTTTAATCGACTTTTTGTCGATGCCGCTGTTGCATTTGATCTACATGGCAGTATGATTTACAATTACACATTTTTCCCATGCTAAAGGCAAGAACCCTTTCTCATAAACAAGACAAGCTCAAACTCATGAATCAGCGCCATTGAACCAGTTTTGTTCACAAATGAAAGATCCACATGTGGTATATGCAATCTTATGAGATGGTATGTCAAAATCTGCTTGTACAAACAATTTTATGCCACCACAAAAGTCACAGCATTTGCCAAAAGAACACTAGCTATATATGCCTGCTCTCACAAGTTCTGAAAAGACAATTTTAAAATTATCAGGCTTAAAAGGGCCTGATCTGTTTTTACGACTAAAATGTTTCACTTCGGCTAAGTTTGGGCATTTCTATGGCATACAACCGTCCTTCTAAAATAATTGAGTGATAGCAAAATCATACTTATTTGTTTATAATTTTGGCTTCTGAAATTGGTGCTAACAAGCGGTAAACTAAATAGTAAAGTAAATGCAGATTAAAAAACATGTTCAATCAATAAAACGAATAAGGTTTTTGAAATGCAAAACTGTCCTACTAGCTGTAATAATATTTAAACATGGGAGAGCACTTTGATCTCACACTCACTTCCATAAAATCTTATTACTGTGTGCCGCCTCAGGAAACCAGCTGGTGACAAAAAAGTATCATATATTTGTTTGCTGAATATATTTATGTAAAAGTATACAACAAGAAACATGGATAACAAAGTTTGTATTAAAGATCTATTTCAATTGGCTTTGACAACTAGGAAAGCTTGCTTATTGCTTGGAAACAACCAATGAATAGAAGAAGCAAGTACAAACAACTTCAAACAACTTCACATCCTCCAAGTCTTTTCAGCAGCCTGGGATCATGATGTAAAACGCTTTTTACACGAGAGTAAAGATTTAGCTGCATTTGCATTTGCATTCTGGTCACTTAGGCTAAAGATATATTATTTCTAATTTATAAAAACGTTCAACAAAGTCATTTAATTTTCAAAGTGTTTTAATAACATAAAACTATGTCTATTGTCAGCAAAGTCAGTTGTGACAAACTATGTTTACTGTCAGTATATATGTTCACCTCTTCAAATATATAGCTTCTGATTCATACCAAACATGGAATATCATAAAGCCAAGAATTTCAAAATTGTTACGGAATGTAACTCAGCGTGGCCCTCAAATGATGTCATTAAATAAGAATTTGATTGAGATTGTACTTCATTTAAGGTCTTTCAGCTAAAATGTTTCAATTATAGTTTTGACAGAAACATATTTAAAACGAAAAACATATGTACAGCTGCTCTTGTAGACTTCTGCTAGTACATGTATAACCACTACATATGCACAGCTGCTCTTGCAAACTTTTGTTAGTATAAATGTCACATAGGCGTAGATACTCTTGCAGATTTCTGGTAGTGTATTTTCACAGTAATTGTGCAATTTAAAAAGCGATTAATAGACAACAAACAAATTCAATGTTCTTGGTTATTCTTGTATAGCTACTATTGTTATGAGTAATCAGTTTTTGCATCTTTTTTAAGAAATTTCGGAGCCATTCAAATCATAAACTTACAAACTAAAAACAAGGTATTACAGGCCAAGTACTTTTATACAAGAAATTATGAGTCAAAAATTATGTTCAGAATTCCTATTTGTGTGTGATGTGCATATGATATATGCATACGGCATGCCCACTCCAAAAATATCTAATTAACAATTGTAGACAAACCGTTGTAGTTTTATAATAGATTGTGTGCATAAAAATATGTGAGCATGAAGTCATAGAGACCATATCTACAGTTGCCACGATTTTGCCTTTAGGATACATTGGTAGACGTTCTTAAAATTTCCTGTTGTATTAATCCTTTGACCAAACTTGAGCGAAGCGATTGTTTAGGAGCTTTATCTTAGATGCATATGTGCACATAAATCACGAAAATTGCTCATCAACACCATCGCAAACTCTTGTACCAAAATCTCATCAACAAATTTAACCATTTTTAATAAATTCGTTTAAGTATAATAACGATACAAAACACATATAAACCTATTTAAATATGTTACCAAGTCTTTGAAAATTTGTAGAAAATATTTTAAACCTTACCCATTTGATTGGATAATACATAACTAGACAGATTAATTTGGTCTAAAATCACTATTAAAACCTGACAAGCTTTTTTTAATCAAAATTAAGACCGGCCAACTGAACGCCGATAAAGCCGTGCGACCGAGAGTAGAACCATTAATTCATTTTTATTATCTTGCAAAAATATTTAGTTATAAGAACAATTATTCAATTTTATAAAATTATTATAAAATTTAACTATAAGAATAATCATTCGAGTTTATTTATCCGAAGGTTTCTGTAATAAACGTAGATCGTTTGAGACATAAACCAATTTACAGGTATGAAATTGTGGTGCTCAGTTTATCAGCCTATGTTTTTTTTTGTCAAATTACCGAAGGTTTCATTAAATTATTTGAAACGTTAGCCAAAAGTCTTTACATCTTATGTACAAGCTAGGGTCAAAATACAATACCCCTTTATGACGAGAACATTTTTTATTTTGCTCCAGTTTGCAGAAAAATTTCAGACGCGTGAATGCTGATGCTCGCTTTCTGTTACAGATCGCTATCAAAGCCATTCTACATTCAACACAACCAACTTTCAAACTGTAAATATTACACAGCAGCTTGCCATTTTACTTTTAATATTGCATTTCTCCTATTGTAGGGGAGAGATATAAATGCATAATCTTTTCCTTTCATTATTGCTGTTTAATGGAAAATAATAACACCCAGTACATTACAGCTACCATTGCAGCTACCATTGCAGTCATCCTATTGCACTGCAGTGCCATTTGACTGCTAATATTGCATTTCTCAACCAGCAGTACCCTTTCTTTTTTCTAATATCACTTTGGTCGTGGGCTGTATTACGTGGGAATTTTTAGTTTTAGAATATGGTTGGTAGAATCAGCTTCATGGAGTCTGTAGCAAACATTTAAAATTGTTTCCAAAAATACACCATATTTTATTTATCATCTGGGACTGGTAGTACGTAACACCTTCTGTATTGTCTATATAAATGTTAGTTTCTTCAACTCAGAGGCCTTAATATTACTGTGGTGTAATAGCATGAACAAGCATTTGAAGAACCGCTTGAAGGTATGATCTCATCACTAAAGTCTCAAATAAGAAATTTATCAACTTTAATCAGAACATTTAATTAAAAGCACTGTTGTTTTTTACCAATACTTCAGCCAATTTAGCATTGACTGATTGTTTGCTAAATATATGCTTGTTATCCAGGTCCGTTTCTCATTAGCAATTCCATTGTTGGTTTAGTGTCTCTAAATTTTTCAACACAACAATTTCTTTGTATATGCAAATGTTTTCATGAAACATATTTCACAAACAACAAATTTACAAAAAAGTTACTAACAAACAAATAAATCAAATTACCTGTGAGAATGAATGTCACCAGTAAAACCATTAGCTTTAGAGACTCTCTTTTCATCTTCATGCTAGAAGCAAACAAACAATGTCCAGTGCTGACGAGGATCAACTCAAGCAGTGCTAGCTATAATTTATTACCCATTTTGCAAATGAGATTTTATTGATTTTTGAATGCCGGATAAAAATAAGGCGCTTGGCTTATTTCTGTTCAATAAAAAGCAGCTGTATTAAAGTCATAGCGAGGTAATACAATTTATAACTAGCGTCAATTAAATTATGCATGTAAACTGTGTTGCACATTCGACTTATCTACATATATAATACTAATTATAGTTGTAAAAGCAAGTGATACCACAAGCTGTCATTAATAATCACACAAGCAGCTCAGAACACCTGACCTGCAAACAACAGTTTTGGGTTCAAGTCCCAAAACAGGCCACCATAGTGACCGGAATGGCATCTAACCTTAAACTGCTGCCTGAAACTAGCCATGTCTCTGATCACTGAGGCTCCCTTGACACTAGGCTGGACATTACTAGCCAAGATCACAGAGCCATTGTTTGCACAGCAATGCTCATACAGCACACACAGCCTCTGCTTGCAGCGAGCAAAGCTTGGTTCCCATATCGATTGCTAGACCCCTGCCATAATTTTGCGCAGCAAAACGTATTATGTTCAAACGCTTATGCTCACATGAAGCGACAGCGCTAATAACTACATAAAAAATGTTTGCTCGCCGAGCCATTCCGATAATGGTGACTTTCACTTGTGTAGTGCATTTCAGGAAAGTTTTGTTGGCGGCTTTTCACAAAAACTGAATATGGTCAAACTCTTGCTTTGACCGCCGGCAACTGCCGGCAGTACTCGGCAGTACCCGGCGTGTAGGTTCCCATTTCACCGCTAATAGCCTGCGATGCTATCGCCGGTGCTTTGCGGCATATATGGAAACCAGGCTTTAAAGATGTGGTTGCGTCAAATTTGAGTTGATTTTAAAAGAAAGTATTTTTCTTTGTCTATCAGTTGATATATATATATATATATGTTGTTTGTTGTGTTAGGCGATCTCATTGTCAAGATATTTGAAGATTGAAATCGAGAAAATTCGATCGTGGTAAAAACGCTCATGCCAAAAAAACATGCCCAGACTTTCCCAAAATGATGTAACGCGTAATACAACCTGTCTCCATCTCTCGTATTTACATCGGCTATTTGCGATGAAAGTCTAGTCCTACGCGGCTCTATTGGCATATATTTTATCTTGTATTTGCTCGTGTTGGCTAGAATAAAATTTCAAATCTAGCTACAGATACATTATTACCAATGTCTCAAAGGCCTCAATCAAGGAAAATTAAAAACCTGTCCTATTAGCTTCTTCTAAATGCTGTGTAAACATCTTAGTACCAACTACCAACTCTACCGGTCTACGGTAGTTCTGTCAAGCAAACTATGGAGAATAAGGTATTTGTATCGGCACAGTTCCGTTGCTACTCACACTAACAATATACAGCCTCCTAAAAGCCCCGCCCACATTATGCCCGTCACCTATCCTAGGGGTGGAGCTGTATATCATTGCCCACACCGAAAACTAGTTTCTTACTACCGTAAGTAAAATAAGCAAACTGCGTTTTTGAAAAGAATATTTGGCAAAACCAAATACATCCCTAAAAGTCATGTCCATTGTATAGTCGACTGTCAACGTTATCGAGTCATTATTGGTATCAATGAGTAGAAAAAAATTCACTGATCACATTTGATTAGTTGATTCGGCAAATTGTGTTTAGCATTATCTTCAACCATATTATTTTATTATATAACTTTTACAAGCAAAAAATTATCATCTTGGCATAAAGCTTTTATTAAAGATATCCATCAAGTCGTGGCCACTCACATAGTTTTAGCTGATACAATAAGACTAATTCGTCTACTGCAGCAAACTTAAACAAAACATCATGGTTTATGCAGCACACATTCAAGTCTCTTTCTCATTCATGGCAGTTTCCACACTGACAAAGCTGATTTGGCTGGTGGGACCACATAAACATCCTGTAATCACTAAAACAAATGCAATAAATATATGTCATTCATAGATATGTCATTCTAACGCGTATCTATCGAAAGCTTTCAAATTGGGAGTTAGTACACAAAAGCATAAGTACGCCAAGTCAACGATTTGAAGTTTTGGTTCTGGAAGTTCTACATCGCCTACAGCATCTACTAAAGAATTCTCTGAATCAGATGAGTTGTCATCATTAATTTGAGTAGCATGTTGTTGAACATTAGCATTTGATGTTGATGGTTGCTGTGAGGACCTTCTATTTATCCACCTATTGAGCTGTAATAATTGAGAGACACGTGGATGGCCACTGCGTCGGCCACGACGTGGTGTTCTGGGAAGTTGTATGTCTATGGTAATTGTCAAGTTGTTTTGAAGTTAAATTCAAAAAGTCAATTATGCAAAGCAAAATGTTGTAAAAAAATCACACCTAATCTACTACTATCTCAAGCTATGTTTTACAACAATAAAATTAATTAAAACTGTAGGCCTAACCCACTGTAATGTATGTAATCTAACAACAGCAATAACGAAATATGTTTATTATAACTCTGAAACGCAATATTAGAAGTAAAATGGCAAGCTGCTTTGGAATATACATAGTTTGAAAGTTGCTTGTGTTGAATGTAGAATGGTTTTGATAGCGATCTTTAACAGAAAGCAAGTATGAGCGTTGACGCGTCTGGAAGTTTTCTGCAAGCTGGAGAAATATAAAAAATGTTCTCGTCATAAAGGGGCATTGTAGTTCGGCCCTAGCTTGTACATAAGATGCAAAGAATTTTGGCTAATGTTTTAAATAATTTAATGAAACCTTTGGTAATTGGAAAAAAAACAGGCCGATAAACTGTGTACCACAATTTCGTACCTGTAAATTAGTCTCCGCCTCAAACGTTCTACGTTTATTATAGAAACCTTCCGATAAATTCGAACAATTATTCTTCTAATTAAATCTTGTAATAATTTCATAAAATCGAATAATTCTTCTTATAATTAAATATTTTTGCAAGATATTAAAAATTGAAAGATATTAGAAACCTTCGACAATTAAACAATGCCATAGACTGGTAAAATGAGCATGTTTTTCTCGTGAAATGCGCTCTGCTTAATAGTTCTACTAGCTGTCGCACGGCTTTATTGGCGTATCGTTGGCCGGTTTTAATTATGATTAAAAAAAGCTTTTCAAGTGTTTTATTGGGGTTTTAGGCCAAATTAATCTGTCTATTTGTGTATAATCCGATCAGAAAGGTAAGGTTTAGGATATTGTCTACAAATAATAAAGACTTGGTAACATATTTAAACAGGTTTATATGTGTCTTGTATTGTTACTATACTTAAACGACTCTATTGAAAAATGGTTAAATTTGTCGATGAGATTTCGGTACAAGGGTTTGCGACAGTGTTGATGAATAATTTGCGTAAGTTGCGTGCACATATGCATTTATCATAAATTTCCCAAACAATTGCTCCGCTCGTGTTTGGTCGTGGGAACATCAAGGGATTGTCTACATCTACTATTAGTTGCACCTTGTTAAAGACGCGTTTACTAGAAACAAACTATAAGCAGATAACCAATGAGAGCTATTACAGATGACAAACAACTAAGACAATCAATTAATGGTTAGAAATTATTATAGTTCCAGCTGTTTATAGCAATTAAACACAACTGGAGGTCTGATGTGTCTAAACCTGAGAATACAAACACTGAATCAATAGTGTAAATATTTATCAACATAAAATCACAAGCGGCATAGAACACTTTGCTCTAACAATAAGATATTTCAACACTCTGGTAATTATTACAATCCAGGTTACTGATCTATTGAGAGTTGTTAACTGTTCACCGGTATTAATGCTTTGATTTAAACCTGCAGCAAATATTTGATATTGATTCCTGAAACGCGCAAAGCCTTTGATTCCAAGCAAATGCCAGAGCGCCTTACATTCTGATTATGAAGGAAGCAAATGATGCTGACTAACTTAAGGTTTGTCTTAAAGTTGATGACAATTTAATGTGCTATCAATATGATATATATATTATCATAAACATAAAAGATATGTGATATATTTCGTGACTTTTTAGTTTAAAAAAATTAAAATTTGTCGAAAAATGAACTTAGGCTGATTTAAAAAAGAGAGTATGCATGGACATACAAAATTAGGTACAAAAACTACATATAGAAAACAATGGTGCAGATAAATAAAAATTGTTTTATCTAACTGTTTTATTACACTACTAGTTTGTTTATAAAGCTGAGGTGTTTCAGCTGACATAATTATTAGTGATACATCATGTGTACAGTAAATGAAAAACAAACAGTATGATTTACAAAGGGCAACCGAAACTTACATGTTAGATCTGTGTCAGTGGAAGTCACAGTTACTAAAAGGAATAGATTTTATTTGATTTTTTTGTTATTTATAGCTAACTAGACTACATGCGAGGCAGTAGATTTTCATTTATATTTTATTAATTTTTTCCTTTAGATCATGGAGGGGCGACTGTGAATATATGAGTTGACACATTCCTCACGTGTTTGATGAGTGAGGAACGATGATCACACACCTTGATGCATGTGATGAGGTGAGTAAAACTTTCAGCTCAAAATGTTTGCATCCTCTGGCACATACAGACAAGAAAAAATTATGCTTTTAAATTTTAAATTTATACTCTAAAAATGAAAAGTTCATTTTTGTTGTTCTACAATGCAACACCTTCACAGCAAGAAGTGGCAAGTCAGATGTCTCTGCTACCGTGTTGAAACAACAGTTTATAAGCCAGAGGACTGTTACCACATGCGTGAGCAGATAACTTTGGTGACTCATGGTTTTAGTTTCAAATATCATAGACATCAGCGGTAACTATTATACTAGTTTCCATAGACTCAGGAAAGTTGCCTTTGTAAAAATAATTGCCAGCCAATTTCGAAACTTTGTGCCTCATTTAGTTAATTTGTTTAGTTAAAACGGGTAAGTCCATTCATGCGTCAAACCAAACTTTAAAATCTATTTAACTCTATAATTGGAGAGGAAGATATGAATCACAAAATATGGTTTATTAGTCTTTCAGTATATCGCTTTCAAAGTATGGGTGGGTGTGCAGACACAGATCTAATAAAGAAGTTTTGTTTGCCCAACTAAAGAACAATATTATTTGGCTTACGGTATTAGTATAATAGGAGTGAGAGCAGTGATACAGCAACCAAGTGTGTATTAGTAACAACCTATTCTCATTCATTAAACATTCTAAGTTCTCTATTTATAACCAGCAAGATAAACCAATGAAACATTTTTATGCTGAACAAGTTTATCACAGTTTTAATGCAATAAAATATTTATAACGATCTTTTGCTATTTCTATGCACGCTTTCATTCATTGTAAATCAAACTGACTTGGTTGTTGTCTACCCTCGAGTATTCCTATTAAGACATAAAAACTCCCAGTCTACTGAAATTATGAGTGGTACTAGATTTTAATCAGAATGCCTCTTGTGTACACCAATCACATAACCCCGCATTCAAAATGTCTGAAAGCAAAAGAAGACCATATTATCTTTAAACTAGAAGCAACAGTACACAGCTAAATTAGATTATAAAATCATTTGGCAGTTAGGCATTTTTAACATCTGTTTATCAATGAGAATTCTTTGAGTTACTATAAGTTGGTCACTGCTAACACTCATGGCTTTCATGTCGGTATAAAGCAGCTGTCCTGCCATAATGCAAGAAAAAAATCAATGTTTTTATACGGTGCATTCTCAAAATACGGTTATCCTGATATACAATCTTTTCACCTCACAAAGTGGAACATGATGATTTTTTTTCCTCATCATACGAATTTTATTTCAACATACTAATTCAACAAAAGTTTTGCCTACGTTCAAATTTGGCCATTGGTGTGCTTATCATGTACACCAAAATAAGAAAGACACTGAAATTCTGTTCGCCAAAAATAATTTCACAATGCCTGAAAGAGACACGACGACCGATTTCTTTCAGTTCAGAAATTTTCATGTGTAAAACAGTAGGATAATGTTTTCCTTTTAAAACCGGTAACAAAGTTGGGGTTGCGACCCCTTTTAACAGAAGGTCAGACAACTTCCTTAACCTGCTAACAAAAATTCACTTCATGACGAAAACAGTATCATTCGGGCTTTTTCCCAAATTAGGTTGAAAAACTTTTTAAACAGGTCTGCTAAAAATTATACCAAAAGCAAAGACAGAAACTGATAAGGGATAAACTTTTGGTGATTAAAAGTTTTATTTCAATAAAATAGTTTAAAATACATACTACAACTTAACTTTAAGTGTTTGAGTTTAGTAAGTTGAACTTATTTGAGGGGACTTCAAAGTTTATGTTATATGTACGTCTGTTTTGAAGATAAGAACTCCCTCCCGTACGTACTGCATCTACTGCGCGCACACACACACTCACTCACACACTCGTTGTACATTGTAATATTACATTTTATTGCAGAAAATACTCACTAAATACACTAAAAACACTTGTACTGCACTTATATAAAATTTTAACAATTTTTACCAGGAGATGTTTACATTATATAATTACTATGGTTCCTATACCTCTACAAACAACTTATTCACCATACGACACTCTTCATTACGCTCTTCGTCTAGCGCAATGAAGAGTGTCAGAGGGTGCAAGCTACAGCTGTACTTTAACCAGCAGGTCAAGTGTACTCTACATGTAATAAGAGTATCTACAACTATGACTATGACACTGTGACTAGGAGTGTTAGTAGTATATAACAGTAATAGTACAAACCTAAACACAAGCTGCTGGTGAGTATGACAACTTCTATCCTATGGAAATAGCATGATCACTCAAAATTTACATGTAACTTGTGTCACATGTTCTCTTTTTGTGATAGTATATTTCTGTTTATCTCATGTCTTTAGTCGTCTGTTGTCTGTTTTTCTTGTTTAATATTCATGTTTAATGCATCTTGTGTATCTTTTGTAAAAGACTTTAGGGTTTCCTCATAGTAATGCTTGTATATTATCCTTGATCGTATTGTTTCTGTCTTTCTATACATACAGTGTTAGTGCATTTGTATATTATCCTTGATCGTATTGTTTCTGTCTTTCTATACATGCAGTGTTAGTGCATTTGTTGAATATCGGCTAATGCTTACTGTCTCATTTTTGTTCTTCCTAAACCTCTGCGCCAAAGAGATCTTTTGTTCCAATTTTGCTCCATATTTTAATTTAATGTTTTTTTTCTAACTTTGATTCACTTAATTTATGTGACCTTTTTATGTCTTTTATAAGTATATCAGGCTTTAACCATGTATTTCTACAATGATGGGGTGCTTCTACGCTTGTTGTATCCCTGCTGCTCATAGCTTTTCTAACATTCTAGTAGTCCTGTTTGTATAATTTGTTTACTCTTGTGTTTCTAGTATTTGCTATTATTGTATATTTTTTACTTTTAGAATTATATTTTAGTCTATTGTTATATCTTTCAAATGATAAACGTTGAAAGCTGTGTTCACAACAGCCAACTTGCAAACCAGTTTTTGTGGCCAATCTCTGAATGATTTTATAGTAGCTATCAGCCAGATTTTTTCATCCACACTTGGCTATTTTTGGGCTGAGTGTAAGTTTGTCAGATAAGTTTGTCTACTGCACTCATGCTTTTGTGTGGCTAGTTTTCACCAAGGTATTTCTTTTGACAAAACAACCTTGATGAATATTGTATTTAATTACTGACAAACACATTGAATAAATATTGCTCAATTCTATTTAGTTATTGGCAAACCTACAGCTATTTAAAAATGACAATACAATGCTGATAAGAACCGATAGTTTTTAGGCCAATGACATCTCAAGACACTTTTCTAATGCAATTTTCCCCAGCATTCAAATCTAAGAAAAACACCAAACAAGTATTTTTTTAAACTTATACATCTACATATACATGAGCTCTACAAAGGTGTCTGTTGGATTATCACAGTTAGATAGATAATACAGCTTGTCTGAATGTTCAACATTTAATGAATGTCTTTCATAAGTCACACATGAATGAACATGAGTCATTAGAATCTTCCAGAACAGTGGGTGTGGTTAATAGCCATATAAGTATGGGGTAGACAACTCCTAATAATACAACATCCCCTTCAAGCTCTAAACAAGAGTATAACGATTGTACTTACAACAAAAGTGAAATATAATAAAACTGAATGAGAAATATGTAATAAATGTTTGTTTGCCATGGAATACAAACAAATTGAATACATCAATGATTGTCTTTGCTATTCATTCCCAGTTGCCTCAAACTTTATTGTGGACATTTGGCTCCATACTGACAACATCTGATCTGTTTTTGAGCAATCTACCAGCTTCTGTCTCAACTATAACTTTCCTTGTAATATCATCAGATGCAGCGATCACCTTTCCATCTTTCTGTTTATCTCTGACTCACACATCGTCTCCAGAGTGAACAGGTGGTAGAGGTATTACTTTACAGTTATTATCATAGTTCTGTTTCATCCTTGACTTATATTGTTTATTTGATGCAATGAATCGGGCATGATCTGGTTGTTTGGGCAGCAAATCATCCAAATGAGTTACCACAGTGATTCTGAGTTTCCTTCCCATCAACAGCTCTGCAGGAGAGTACTGGCCAAACTGGGGTGAAGAACGGTAAGCCAACAGCGCCAGATATGGGTCCTCTTCTTTAACCAGCGTTTTCTTGATGGTTTGCACTTCTCTCTCAGCAACTCCATTTCCTCTATGATATTCTGAACTGCTTGTAACGTGACGGAATCCATACTGGATGGTGAAGTCTGCAAACTCTTCACTTGCATACTGTAGACCATTATCAGACATTACTGTCTCTGGAATTCTATGGCAAGAGAACATAGACTTCAGATGCATGATAATTTTTTTTGACAAGGTGTCTCGTGCACCTAAGAAAGCTAATTCTGGATAACGAGAATAATAATCAATGACTAACAGGTAAGTTTGACCCTTGAAGTGTAGAAGATTGGTGCGAAGCAATTGCCAAGGTCTATCTGGAGTAGCGGTTGGCCTGAGAGGTTCCCAATTTTTGTTGGAATTTACTTTACAGTCATTACAGTCTCTTATCATTTGTTCAATGTCTCTGGGCATTCCTGGCCACCACAGGCTGTTCTTAGCTTTTGATTGACATTCGGTGACTCCAAGATGTCCCTTATGAAGATCCTTCAACACTTGTTCACTTTGGCTTACTGGGATGACTAATCGGGTACCAAGCAACAGAAACCCTTTACTCATTGACAAGAGAGATTTTCTGTCAAAGTAGGGTTTTAAAAGTGTGTTTTCTGAAGACAAGTAGACAGGCCACTCTCCTTCAACAAATCTGATCACCTTGGAAATAGTTGTGTCGCCTCTCTGATCAGCCTTCAGTTGCTGTAATCTGGAACCAGAGCCATTTGGAGATACAACTAAATCAACATAATGCTCCATCTCATCCACTCATGCTACATCAGAACTATTTGGTTCTGCAGAGGTATATCGAGAGAGTGCATCTGCTGTAATATTCATAGCTCCCTTGATATGTTTCATCATGTACTAAAATTTCTGTAGACGAAGCTTGAATCTCTGGAGTCTACTGTAGGTGGCAATCTATCAAGGAACATATCTCCAAACAGTGATACCAAAGGTTGATGATCAGTTTCTATTGCAACATTTTCCATACCTAGGACATAGGGTGCAAACCTTTCCATAGCCCAGCAGACTTCTAAGCCTTTTTTCTCTATAGTTGCATATCTCTGTTCTGCCTCTTTCAGAGAATGACTTGCAGCAGCAACCAGCCTCCGACTTCCATCATCTTGAACTTGTGTGAGTGTAGCACCAAAACCCACTTTGCTTGCATCTGAGGTCATTACAGTTTCTTTCTTTACATCATATATAGTGAGAACAGGTGCATTAGCAAAAACATTTTTCAGCTTCTGGAATGCTGACTCCTGAGGCTCCAACCACTGCCATGGCCCCTTGAGTAGCGCTCTCAACGGCTCTGTAATGTTGGCAAGCTCAGATGAAAGTTTAGCATATTGGTTTACCATGCCCAGAAAACTTCTAATACTATGAACATCAACAGGTCAGGGGAAATCCAATACTCCTTGCAATCTTAGTCTTGCATGAATGCCCTGCTCATCAATCAGATGTCCAAGAAACTCAACATATGGTGCACTAAATTTGCATTTTGCCTCGTTTAAGGTCATACCAGCGTCAGCAATCTTGTCCAAAATCGCCTGTTACAGTAGCCGTTCATCATGTTGCTGTTGATCTTTCCCAAATACAAGCAAATCATCCATATGTATGACAACACCTTCACAGTCTTCAAGGATTCTGTTCATCTCAGCAGAGAAGATTTCTGAGCTACTGGATAGGCCTTGTGAAAGTCGAAGATATCTAAACCGTCCTTTATGAGTAAGGAAAGTGGTCAGATAGCTGGAGTCTAAGCTAAGTGGAATCTGCCAAAAAACCACTATTGGCATATATTTTAGAGAACACTGTTCTTCCATCTAAAATAGCTAAACTTGCATCCACTGATGCCATGGGATGAATTTCTGTTTGGATGAACTTGTTAAGCTCTGTGAAGTCAGACACAATTCTTATTTCCTATTTATTAGCTTTCAGAACCACTACCATTGAAGCACACCATAATGTAGGTTAATTAGGTTCGACTTTCTTGATGACTCCATCGGCTATTATTTTATCAAGCGCTCTATCTGCTTTACCTCTCAGTGGAAATGATATTGGTCTGGGAACATGTATAGCATAAGGCACTGCTTTCTCTTTCAACTTGATCGAATATTCCCTGCCAACTTTCCCAAGTCCTCAAAACAACTTAGCATTGATATTAACACTCCCAATGTGGCATTGATCTTCAACAACCTTGATTAACTTCAACTCATCACAAGCTCTTTTATTAAGTAATGGCATTTTCTGGTTTGGAACTAAGTAGATATATGCCTCAGCAACCTCACTCTTGGCAGTAATCTTACACTGTATTTTCCCAATACAGTTTAGTGGTGTGTGTACGGGTCCATATAACTTTTTGTCAGAAGGTAAAACATCACCAGTTAACTGATTTGGTTCACATACGCTCAACGCAGCTCCTGTATCCAGTTTAAATCTGACTCGCTGGCCTTTTACGGCATTTGTGTGTACTCGTAAATCTGCATACCAGGAGTCAGTCATAGACGAGTTAATAGCATTTATGGTGTTTATTTCACCCAGATAAACTTCTTCTGTAACATCATGATTTTCTGTTTCATTTATATGAGTATTTTGTCTACACATAACTGCCCAGTGAGTAAACTTCTGGCAGCATTTACACTGCATACCATATGCAGGACATCTCTGACCTTTATTGGGATTCTTACCACAATTCTCACATTTCTGCTTGGAAGATCCATGTTTTGCTGACTTGACAGGTTTCTCTCTTCTAAACTGAGATACTGCATTGACATCTTCAGATTTTTCCTCAGCTTTTTGGTGCTTCATTTTTCCTGACTTTTCAGGAATTCTCAATGACTTGATCACATAGTCAAGAGACAACTTTTCATCTGATTCTCTGATAAGCTTGTCTTTCTCTTTTCTATCCTCCAAGCCAAAAAAAGCAGTTTGTCTCAAATCAAGAAATCTCTTTGATCACCAAATTTACAACCCTCAGCCAACTGTCTCAGTTTCATCAAAAACACATCTACAGTGTCACCATCTTGACTGCTATTACGAAACTTAAATCTACTCACTAAAACACCTGACCTGGGATTGCAGGATTCATGGAATCTTTTGCTAACATCATCCAACTTCCTCCCAGCAGCTCCCTCATCTAGCTCTTCAGTATTGCCATCACCATCAGGTTGTGATTTGAACTTCATCTGCAAATAGACTTATCTTACATCCTCACCCCCTGCATGCCTGAATAAGGCCAGCTTTCTGTTCTCAGCTGCCTTAGTAGCTCTAGACAGATCAATTGCCAAAAGGTAATTACTGAAAGCCCTTTGCCAATGACGCCATTCACCAGACAAATCCTCACACCTTAAATCCAGCTCCTGAGGAGGCACAATTCCCTCCATAATGACTAATGTGTCACTGTTATACTGAAAGTTCCAAATATAATCTTGCTATCCACCATTTACCACTGCCACCATGTTAGTTTATTCCAGTTAGATAGATAATACAGCTTGTCTGAATGTTCAACATTTAATGAATGTCTTTCATAAGTCACACATGAATGAACATGAGTCATTAGAATCTTCCAGAACAGTGGGTGTGGTTAATAGCAATATAAGTATAGGGTAGACAACTCCTAATAATACAACAGTGTTTTGGTAGAGATTGAGAGATGGAGATCTTGAAGACTAAGTTTGTTTCTAACAACAAGCAGGAAATTACTCTGTGTAAGATCTCAAGAGCATCACTGAATGGAGCCATAAACATCAACTCAGAGGCCGTAGACACTCTTACTAGATGTGTCCTTCTTTGTACCAGATCTGACAGTTGTTTGTCCGCTAACTACCAACATTCTTCTGGCATGTGTACACTGAATGATGATATAGATCTGGGTAATGAAAGAGACTTTGTTACTAACCTTGGCTTTGATTATATGCATTTTACTGCAAGAGAGTGTGTAAACACTTGAGCCTTTTGAACAACAATGCACACTTGATAGTTTGTTGGCTGTCTTGATAACATTCGAGCAAGCAACATTTGGTTTTATAGAAGCACTAATGATATAGTTTTGTGATGACAGATGTGATGGAACTTTTTAATTTCATGGTTTTATGTAAGTTTTTTCTACACTACTCCTAGTAAGGTTTTACTCCTGCTAAATGTTCTGTTATGTCTGATGAAAGCTTGTTCTTTCTTGTATGTGTCCTTAAATGAATGTGTCATGGAGTATAACCTCAACATAGCTGAAGACCTTGATACAAACACAAGGATATTTAAAAAGAAATGATGGTAAGGTAATAGAAACTAAATGTGAACACAGTTCTGGTTCAAATGTTTATTAAAAAAAACAAGGCAGATAGAGCCTCTCTGAGAGTTTTTGCCATACAACAATTTGCATGTCAGTAAAAATGTCTTTTCAATTTAGCGAAATTTTGACCTTGACTAGTCTGTCAGATAAATAGGACAGTTTAGTGGTTGGTATGTCAGAAGGATATAAAAGTTAATTGGCTGGTCTGTCAAAAAAATAGAAGAGGTCATTGGCTGGTCTGTCAGAAATACAAAAATTAGTTTCTTGGTCTGTCAAAGAGATAGAAAAAGTTAATTGACTGGTTTGTCAGATGGATATGATCCGGATAATAGATAATTGGTTGATCATAACAATTGGTAACAGATAATTGGTTGCTTCTTGATAATTGGTTAGTCTATCAAAAAAGATGAAAAAGTTATTTCGCTAGTCTGTCAAAGGTATAAAAGATTTTATAGGCTGGTCTGTCAGAAAGACAGAAAAGTTAACTAGCAGGTCTGTCAGAGAGATAAGAAAAGTTAACTAACTTGTCGGTGAGATAGAGTCTATCAAAGGAATAGAGAGAGTTAATTGGTCGGTTGTTGAAAAATAATTTGTCAGAGGATTAGACAAAGTTAATTGGTTACTCTGTCAGTGGGATAGAAAGAGTTAATTTGCTGGTCTCTCAGAAGGATGAAGGAGATAATTGGCTAGTCTGTCAGAGTGTTGGAAGAGTTAGGTGGTTTGTTCGTCAGAAGTATAGAAGAGGTGAATAGTTGATCTGTCAGATATATAGAATAGTTAATAGACTGCTCTTTCAAATGGATAGCAGAGTTTATTGGCTAGTTTGTCAAATGACTAGAAATAGTTAATTGGTTTATCTGTCTGCAAGATAGAAAAAGTTGATTGGCTGTTCTTTTCAGAAAGATAAAAAAGTGTATTGGCTGGTTGATTAGAAGTAGAGAAAAGTTAGTTAGCTGGTCTGTCAGAAAGGGTCAGTCAGAGGATAGAAAGAGTTAATTGACTGGTAATAAGGTATAAATTATTATTAATATTTATTGCGTGAAAGGGCAAATTATATTCCAAATATTGCAAATGTTTTCACTTTTCTTCGCAGTGAAACCTTTATATTGAAAACAACTAATCCTTCAGAGTAGTTAACGCTGAGATGTGCACATGCTGACAACTGCTGTTTTATCCACTTGAAAACTAATCGTTATAATAGATAACGCTGACAAAATAATAGAGACTCTGTAACATAGATATAACAGATGTCTAGACTGTCCACTGAACATATAGTGTAGCTATACTTGCCACAGTAACAACAGCAAAAATACGAACTTTTCCAAATTCTGGATATCATAAATACGGTTTTAATACTTCTTAACATGATCATGTTAATTTTTCATGTTCCTTAAACTCATTTCTGCTTTGTGTAAGGTCAATCTATACTAATAACTTTACAATGACTGTTTGTCAAACAATAAACACACATGCTAGACACCCCAATATTCTACAGTTAATTGATGTTGACTTATTCTGATGCTGTCATTATTGACAGTGATGGCTGTTTTTCCCACCAATACCCTATTTTGTATACAGTACACCAATACTTTCAAGTTTTATTAATATACTCATGAGCAACTTTTAGATTCTTTTGATGGTTATAGTGGTCATAAGGTCCTGACCTGTTCAATCAATAAACGAAATAGGTAACTTTGATACACGTATGGGTACATCATCACATTTTTTCAACACCTGAAAGTCAGAGAAAGATGAGCTTTTATACATGTTTACCGCTTCAAGGCTTCACAGTTTTATAAATTTCAACATATAACTGCTACCTGTTAGTCTATTAAAGTCTCAAGTATCTACATGTTTAGTGTTACTATTTGTCTAGTTTATCATCACTTCCTTTTGCGTCCCCTTGTGTTTTTATCCAGGTCTCAGGCTAAGCTGAGTTAATACTTTGCGAGGCGTTTATTTAAAGAAGCAATCAAGAAAGAACAAGTTCTCAGTAAACATAACAGAACATACACCAGGCATAAAATCTAGCATCAATTAGTTGGGGAGAACTTATATAAAACCGTAAAACCACAAAGTCTCGTCACGCCTGGCATCTCAAACCAGTACCAATAATGTTTATATATAACTGCACCGCTGTTTTACTATCATGGTACTACTAGTAGTACCATTGTACTACTAGTAGTACCATGGTAGTAATATAACAACTAGATGTAATGGTACAAAAAACTACAAGGTCTATTTCATTATTATTCTTGTCTAAAATGTTTCTATAACGGGGGAACATTTTAGAATGAAGAGCTAAAGTGTCTTATTGATATGACAGATGGCAAGAAAACAAATTTTTACAGTGTCCATCTTGTTCATGCATGAGTATCAAAGCCTCTTCTGAAGGTAGAGTGTATGAAGAAATGTTGATAGTAGCTAGCTGTTCAAGGTCACCAAGCTTGTTAATTTCTGCAACCTCTAAAATATATGTGAGTTATCATCCTCTGTTAGTTTATATACCTGAGTTTGTAACAATGCATTTTGATAGTGAAGGATGACCTATGAGATACCAACAAGCTAGATTTGCATTATTACTAGGTCAGTGATGATAATTAATAATTAATCTCATGACCAAACACGAGCGAAGCGATTGGTTGGGAGATTTATGATAAACACATATGTGCACACAACTCCCGAAAGATTATCCGTTAACGGCGTTACCAAACCTTTGTACCAAAATTTCTTCAAAAAATTTAACCCTTTTTGTGTAGAGTCGTTCAAGTATAATAATGATACAAAACACATATAAACCTATTTAAATATGTTACCAAGTCTTTGAAAGGTTACCGCAAAATCCTAAAACTAACCCATCTGATTGGATGATACATAAATAGACAGATTAAATCGGCCTAAAATCAAAATAGAAACTTGAAAAGCCTTTTTTAATCAAAGTTAATACCGGCCAACAAAACGTCAATAAGGCCGTGTGACAAATAGTATAACTATTAAGTCGTCAAAAATTCACGAAAAAAACGTGTGCACATTTCACCAGTCTATGGAATTCTTCAATTGCCGAAGGTTTCTGTAATTAACTTAAATGTACTGAAAAGTGATTGTTTCTTTTTTGCCGATTTTATAATTCGAATTAATTATTTGATTTTACAAAAAAATTATTATAATATTTAATTATAAGAATAATAATTAAAATTTACAACATTGAAGTATATAATGATTGCATTGTCTAATTGCCGAAGGTTTCTTTAATTAACGTAGACCGTTTGAGCCTTAGACCTATTTACAGGTACGAAAATGTGGTACGCAGTTTATCAGCCTATGTTTCTGTCCAATTATTGAAGGTTTCATTAAATTATCTAGAACATTAGCCAGATTTTTTTACATCTTATCTACAAGCTATGGCCGAACTACAATGCCCCTTTGTGGCAAGAATATTTCTTTATTTCACTCCAGTTTGCAGAAAACTTCTGGAGGCATTAATGCTAATGCTTGCTTTCTGTTACATATCGCTGTCAAAACCATTCTACATTCAGCACAACCAACTTGCAACTTTCCAACGCAACTTTCAAACTGTGTATATTACACGGCAGGTTGCCATTTTACTTTTAATATTGCATTTCAGAGATATAATAAACATATATAATTATTGATGTTGTTAGTTAAATTATGTTCAGTAGGTTAGGCCTACCGTTTGATTTAATATTTATTTTATTGTTGTGAACATAGGTTTGTGACAGTAGTAGATTAGGTCTGATTTTTATACAACCTTTGGTTTTGCATAATTGGCCTTTTGAATTTCATTTCAAAACAATTTGACAACTACCATGGACATACAACCTCCCAGAAAACCACGTTGTCACACTGGCCGTCCACGTTTCTCCCAATTATTACGGAGGAGGAGAAATAGAAGGTCCTCACAGCAACCATCAACATCAAATGCTAATGTTCAACAACACGCTACTCAAAATAATAACAACAACTCATCTGATTCAGAGAGTTCTTTAGTAGATGTTGTAGACGAAGCCTACAACATCTAACTAAAGAGTTCTCCTTTTGTAGAATTCTGACCTTTTGGTAACTTTTTTTTCAACAACTAGCAGTACCCTTTCTTTTTTCCATCATCACTTTGGTCATGGGCTGTATGACAGAGGAATTTCTAGTAAGAATTACTAGAACTTTCTATCATGGTTTCATTTGAGCTTAATAGATGCAAAAGCTGTCATTTTTGACATTGGAAGAACTGAGCAGAAGTGTGAATGAAGAATATATTGGACTAGTGTCAAATATTATTTCAGCCATATAATTAATTGGCCTTACATAAATATGACAATCAGTTGCAACTGTGGCACCAGAATTTCTAGATATTTATTGCACATGTAATTATTATTATACATAAACTTTAGCAAAGGTTGATGCAAACCTTGCTTACCATTTCAACAATAGAAGTCTAGCATGACATGCAGAGGAGCATACAATCTTACTGATGCAAGAGTTACTAGTGCAAAAATCTCTAAATCTTTGCATAAAGTAAATAGTACTATCAATTAATTTGTCATCAGAATAGTTTATAAACAATGAATTACTTAATTAATATTTTATTCCCGATTCAATTTTGTAAATAATCAATATTCAGATAAAGTAGAAATTTAAGGCTGAACTCAAGTAATAAAAGTTGTGGGCACCTACATTGAGAAAGCTACTACTTATCCAAGTAAGGCAATGCCTGTGCTAACCAATAAAAAGATGGATAAAATTTGCCCGCGTAGAACCAGAAATGTGTATAGTGTTGCCATAATCAATGTAAACACCCCAAAATCCCACAATCTGGTGAAATCCCACAATATAGGCATTGTATGTAGCTAAAATATCAAGATAACATAATTTCAAATATTTAGTTTAAAAGGTATGGTATATGGTTGAGTAGCATACATGTGTAGTGAACAATTATGAGCTGATTGTCTGGAGTGCCAGACCTGACTACAACAGGTTGTAGTGCAGTTCCCTGAAAGGCTGTTGCGGGTTGCAGAGGACACTCTACCTTATATTGCTGCTTCCGTCAGGTCATCAATACATATTAGTCAGCAAGACTAGATAAATCAAGGATGGATACATAGTTGGTGAAATAACAACATAGACTGAGACCTCAGCTGGGGGAAATAACAGGAGAAGTACACATGCATTTAGTAGTATAGAATAAGATAGTATATAGTGATGTGTACATCTCTCTGACAAATAGAGTGTTTCTAACACTTAATGCATCTTCAACTAATATTGCATTGCTAACAAATAGTACATTTTTACCAAACAGGGCACTTCCAACAAATGCAGTGCTTATTCTCACTGCAACTAACACCAAAGCATGTTTTATGGAAAAACAGATACCTTTAGTTTGTGAAACACATAATTACATATTCAACCGCTAAAAATAAAGTAATTTTGATGATTTTCTATAAACTGGTTGCTAAAAGAGTAATAATATTTATTAAGATTGAAAGGTAAATTTGGAAGTATAAAGGTTTCTGTAATCTAGTAGGAGTATAAGTTTCTGACTTTTTATAGGCTTGTAACCAAAAATACATATTTGTTATATTTTTAATAATCCCACGAGCAAACGAGCGGAGCGATGTGTGCGAGTTTTTATGATAAACGCATGTGCACACAACTTGCGAAAATTATTCATCAACAATGAGACGAACCCTTGGCTAGAAATTTCATCAACAAATTTAGGCATTGGAATGTAAAGTCGTTAAAGTATAATAACGATACAAAACACATTTAAACTTATTTAAATATGTTACCAAGTCTTTGTAAACCGTCGGTATTATCTCTAAACTTACCCATCTGTTCGGATTATACACAAATAGACAGATTTATTTGAACGAAAATTGTCACAAAAAGCTTGAAAAGCTCGGTTTAATAAAAGTTAAGACCGAAAATTGAAACGTCAATAAAGCCGTGCGACCGATTGTAGAACTATTTAGTAGTGCGTTTTTCACGAGAAAACCGTGTTCATTTCACCAGTCTATGGTGCTGTTTACTTGTAATCGAATTTATTCGAAGGTTTTTGTAATAAACGTAGACCGTTTGAGGCGTAGACCGATTTACAGGTACGAAATTGTGGTACACCGTTTATCAGCCTATGTTTTTTGTCCAATCACCGAAGGTTTCATTATTTAAAACGTTAGCCGAAATTCTTAACAACTTACGTACCAGCTAGGGCCGAACTACAACGCCGTTTATGACGATAACATTTTTTTTTATTTTGCTGCAGTTTTATACGCGTGAATGCTCCTACTGGCTTTCTGATCGCTTTTCTAGATCGCTTATCAAAACCATTCTACATTCAACGCAACCAACCTTCAAACTGTGTATAGTACATAGTTTACATACATTACAGTAAATTAGGCCTACAGCTTTATAACACTTTTATAACAGCTTTTATTTTGCTGCAGTTTGCAGAAATCTTCGAGACGCGTGAACGCTCATAGGTTTTCTATTATTGCTGTATTACTATATTAACAATATTGGTTATTTTAATAATATCAGTGCATTTTACTTATAATATTGGCCAACATTGCATTTCTCCTATTGCAAGGGAGAGATATAAACGTGTAATATTTTCCTTTCATTGTTTTTGTTTGTCATGACCAAACACTTTTTAAATAAATTTTCTAAAAACCTATATAAATACCACAACTTCTCGATATTGCTACCTATGAGGTTTTGAAATGTAAACAAAATTGTGTATTGGTTTTCTATTATTACTATATTAATAAAATTGATTATTCTACGAATATCAGTGCATTTTACTTCTAATATTGGCCAATATTGCATTTCTCCTATTGCAGGGGGAAAATATAAACATCTTTTCCATTCATTATTGCTTATTGTTGTATATAATAACACCCACACCCAGTACATTACAGCTACCATTGCAGTTATCCTATTGCACTGCAGAGCCATTTGATTGCTAATATTGCATTTCTCAACCATCAGTACCCTTTATTTTTTTGCCAATATCTCTGGCCATCTCTTTGGTCGTGGGCTGTATGACAGTGGAATTTCTAGTATATATGTATAAATAACTATTTTGTATTTTTGTTTTGGTAAATATTCACAAATAAAAACAGTTGCCAAAATTCCATCACCAAATCTCTAGCTAAAAAGATTTAAATTAACAAGAACACGCTGTAGGACGTGACAACTCCCACACAGTCAGTTGAATATACATAGACCAGCATTAGTAGCTAGTTGTATTTACTACTGCTCAGAAAACCTCATTTTTTATCAAGGATGGGCTGACCGAATGCTACCATTTAGTTAACTGTAGCCAAGTGACCCATTATACCTATCACAGCGTTATCCACATCTAACAGAGCGCCTTTTAAAGGTTGACTTGCAACAAAATTCCCATTACAGTTATTTGGTATCAAAAGTTTCACCATTTCTTACTCTGTTGTGTTGTAGGTGCCAAATATTTGGAAATGTTATAAGCTCTTAAAAGCTCGAAAACGAAAAGCCGCCGTAGATTGGAATCTGTTTATTTCTCTGACGTAGTCATTACATTTGGTTATTGTCTGGTCAGGTGATGTTCTCACGTGAGTTGAAAGACCAATAAAAAGCTCAATACAAAACTTATCGTAGCACTAGTTTATGACAAACACTTCGGGTTTTACCGATGACCCTGTATCAAATATAGATGCTCGCTACTTTACAGTTTTGTTTCGGCTTGATCTAATTGTCAAGTCGTAGTCTGATCATGTGACCCAACACTTCGCAAATAATTTCTGCAGCACTTTTCAATTATCACAGGTGACTAACAGGCTTGTCATGATTATCAGAAAATAATATGTACTCCTTCGAGCTAAGGTTAAAAATTTAAACGGACTTTTACGGTAAGTTATAAGATATCAGTGCTAAAAGTGACAGCATTACAATGACGATAAAATCGACGCTTAAGAACAATAGACATGGTTTTATTGAATGCGTGAAGCATATTTGTAAAAATATTTCGACGAATGAGGTTGCATGGAAGTGTAAACAGAAACCATCTTGCAACAATTACATCCCATTTGAGCCGTTTTGGAAAGAGAAGCCAAACTACGGCGGTCTCGTGTGGCTGCGATCAACTGTTCGTTTTTGAGCTTTTAAGAGCTTGTAATCACATTCCCACATATTTTGCACCTACAACACAGCAGAGTAAGACATGGTGAATCTTTTGATACCAAATAACTGTAATGTGAATTTTGTTGCAAGTCAACCTTTAATAGACTGGTGTACATAACAGAATGTGAATAAACACCGCTCTTTGTTTTATAATATACATTGTTATGAAGATCTGTGTTATTTATCAACTGACGAAAAAACGAAAGGTTCAGGAAATTGATTTTTTTCAAAGTAAAGATATTTTTAGACAATAATCTTAACAATATCACTCACTTCCTGTGCTGACACTAAACAAGTGGTCATAAGACAGAGCATCATCGTCAGCTCTAAGATTTATCCAGAAACGGAAAGTTTTTTCAGACATCTCTGGCAGGTTTTTCTGGTAGAGGAACTTATCAGGAGTGTAGCCCTGAGTGTAGACAGGAAGCTCGAGTGACCCAGCATCTGTTCAGAACCACGATTAGGTTTTTACTCAAATATCATACTGTTGGGCAACTAAACCTTAGCGATTTAAGAAAGAGAGATTAAATTTCTTTGTCTTGTAAAACCGAGTGTTATAAGAGTGCTACTTTTTGTTAGTAAACTCCATTTTTTCTGCAACACTGCGTCATAAAAGTTTTTGAACAAAATACAATAGCAAATCTGCTTATAAAATTAATTCGTTTCTAAAGCTGTTTTATAAGTAGAAACCTATTTTACCATATAAGTATTCGGATTTGTTCAGCTCCAACAAAACTCAAGGATATTATTTGTATAAATTATAAACATCACTGTTTTTGATTTTCGGCTTTCAACATTTTGTATTTAGAAGGAGCTTAATTTTTTCAGAGTAATATTTCTACAAAAATTATATTTTACAAGTGTGGAAATTCAAAGTAAGCTGCTTCTTGGAAAAACTCGAAAATTTTGTATTTATTAGCCAATGTCTGAGCAGCTCAGTCGCGCCACATTTGAATTGAACAGTCCATTTGCTCAAATGGCCATCAGTACATAATTAAGTCTTTGAGTTTTTTTCATGTCAAACCATTGATTGCTATTTGGAGCAATACTTTGTCCAAAAAAAACTTTTCAAAACTTGGAAGTTTTGCATTTAGAGTTTTTTGTTAGTTGAGGTTTTACTGTCAAACATAAATTTTTTATTTTGTTGCTGTTATTCTCATTGCTCCAATCCTCCAGTATCTGTAGTTTCAAGATAATCAAGACACTTATATAAAAAATAACAATCAGATTCAAATTTAATAAGTATACTAACCAAAATATCATATGTATAGATGGACTATGTAAGAGTGAAAACCTGGAATTGCCCAAATAACTTAGTGAAGCGAAAACCAATTTATCTACCACCAACCTGAATATATAAAACTACAGTATGTACCAACTCTATCAGACAGTCTACGATACCTGTACAATTGTAAGCTCACCACCACACATTCATTCAAAGTAAGTTTCAACTTTGGTATCACCAATTCTCAGCTTAGCTGTACATTCTGGTACAATTATATCTATATGTAGTTTTACTATTACTCACCTTTGCTTTTGTTTCTGATAATTCTATTGGTTGGTTAGCACTTGTATCAATTAAAATCCAACAATGAAACATTAGTATTGCACTGGATTTGATCTCAAAACCTCAAGATTTAAAGGCGGCTAGCTTAAACATTAAACTCGGTGTTCAACTGAGCATAGCTATTAATAATAGGCGAGATATTTATTACATCTGTTAAAATACTCATGCTCGCAGCGGTTGATGCTAGCATGGTTGACAGCTACATGTAACGGAACGGTTATTAAGCTGTCTGCAAACATGGCGATTGTTTTAGCAAAGGTAAGCTTACCTTTACTAGCTTACCAAGTAAGTTACTGAAATCAATTGTTTTATTGATTTATTACTCATGCAATGCCGGAGCATTCGATTAGTTCTATAATAAACGTCATCGGTTCTGTATTCATTATAAATGGTGACTAGACTCTTTCTGACAATTGTGGTCAAGTTTTCGTTTAAGTTGATATTTTTGGTAAAGTTTTCAATTTTACAGAGAGTGATTGACAGCCATACATCATCTTGTTAGCTAACACAACTGCATACTGCAACTGCAACTTGTATCAGCAGGTCATGTAGCTACTGAAAATTGAATCACGGTGCATTAAAATAACATAATAATGATTTGTCACCTCTGCTGACTCTTAATAATTTATTAGTTTGTTTACTAAAATTACTTGTTTTTTAAAGGTTGAACATATTAACTTACTTATGCTGTTGTTTTCTCTGTAAATTCAAACAAATAGTTTCCAGCATAGATTTGAATGGAGATCATTTTTAGTGTGGAAATGTGTCCTACAGCTAAAGTTACTAGTTAAACATCAGATGTTAAAAGAGGAAAATCAATAGAGGCAGAGTCACTTTATCACACAGAAGCCAGCATCGGCAGCCGGATGAATAAATTGTGGAACTCAATGTTTCTGTATGTAGGTACATCAAACCTTCCAAGTTAACAAGAAAAGCAGTATAAATTTATAAACATTCATAAGATTAATAAGTATACTTTGGTGAAGGCTTTTGATACTTACATAATAAGTACTGACATACTACAGAGGTGTTTTGACTTTTAGCTATTATAAATATTCACTTAATAATGGTTGTTATTTATAGTTATTGTTGTACAACATGAAGTAAACTAATAAGTACAGTTTAGCTCACCCATGTAGCTAATTCCTTTTACTTTTAAAATGGTTTACGTTTAAAAATTATTTTAAAAAGAATGCACAATCAGCAATTATGTAGCTCTTTCTTAACTCATTTATTGAGTACATTTAATAAAATTTATAGCTACAGTACGCTGTATTACTTGGCTAAATAACTTCAACTTTTCTAAATAGTTATGAGCTTTTAAAAATTCAACATGGAATAAATATGTTTTAAATTTCATGAAATGTTTGAAAAAGTAACTTGTTTATGCTGCTTTGGATGTAAATAGAGCACTTTGTTTCAGTTTTATGTGAGTATTAACTTTGCTTTTGGGCAACCAATTGACAACCTTTGAAAACATAACATTCTTTCACCAAGCTAGAGTTGTGAAATCAAAGCATTAGATGTTCGGAAGGCAGCATCAATTACTTAATATTATTTTCATCAAACAAAGGTAGCTTCAGCAGTCAAGAATGCATAGAATGAGAACCTAAAAGTTAAATCCTTACATAACCATGACACAAAATCTTTTTGTAAATTATAGTAGAACACATTTTTTGCTTTGCTATTTTCATTGATTATTACAAAACTATGTTTTTTAAGAAAACTTTAATCAGTTGTTTAACGAGAAAAAATGTAAGAGTTAGCAACTCTTAAAAAAATACATGGGTGTCTGTCTATGTAACTCATGACATTTGATTTATGCAATACATTTAAATGGGTATTAAATTTTTGTTTTGGTTGTAATGTTGTGAGTTTTAATGAAATCAGCAGATACTAATTCCAATTTTTAACTTTAATTTAGATTAGCAAAAAACTGTTGTGAGTTAAAAAATACCTGTTAAGATGAATGTAGTCAGTAGAGCTATTAGAAACTTTCTTTAGATCATGATTTTAGACTCACATTAACAGCACTTGATATGTCTAGTTCCTAGCCTCAAGTAAAACAGCTCTTACAGTGCCGACTACTGCTCATTAGCTCTGTGAAAATAACCTTTTGATTTTTTCCCAATAATGTTTTATATGGTCGTGTCTAATTATATATTTTACCTATGTATATTGATCATTGTTTCCTATATGCTTAAACCATAGTGTTTGTTGTACAATTTGTGTTTTCAAACTCTTTGTATGCCCAATACTTCTATAACCGCTCACGATCTCAAGGTCCTTGTGATTTTACAAACTTGGAACACTTTTATGCTTCTAGTACATTTATCACTTCTATCTCTGACTATGAAAAGAAGGCATGTGTCAACAGGTGCAACAAAACTGCAAAAAATAAACTAGCCCAGAGTTTCACCAAATAATTTGCGCCGAATAAAACCTAAGTTAATTTGACTGAATGCAAAATCACAACCAATAAAAAATGAAGAAGATAATGCCTTTATTTTGAAACTTACAAATAAGAATGGTAAAAACAAACAAAATAGCAGAAAACAAATGGAAAGGGTCTTCCAATTAATGAGACGCCATGTGAGTCTGTCATTAAGTTTCAAAGGTCAACACATTTGTTCAGGAACCAGATGACGACTTACATAGTTTACTTTTTTAATGTTTTAGCGTTTCTTGTCATAATAATTAGAACTGTAACTGTTATAGCGTTTCTGACAGGTCTTCATATTTATCAACCAACTGCAGAGGTTGAATCAGTTTCTTTGTTTATTCAGCGATGAAATATATGCAGTCATCATATAACACGAAGATCCACAAAGCTTAAAACAAACCAAACAGGCAATGTTATACAAAACTTACATGAAATGAATTATTTAGAGTAAATATGTTTTTAATTATTCTCAAATGTTACAATGTTACAAATGTTACTGCTCAATCACAAAAGCATCAAGATTCATTCAAAAAAGTGGATAGTCAACACAACACGACTAAACATTTTAATAAATAACTCCGGAGATATGTTTGTTGTAGTCTCAAGCGTCTACACATTCCCTTGCAGTAAAATGCACATAATCAGAGCCAAGGTTGGTAACAAAGTCCCCTTCATTACCCTGATCTATATCATCATTCAGTGTACACATGCCAGAAGAACGTTGATAGTTGGCGGATAAACAACTATCGGATCTGGTACAAAGAAGAACACATCTAGTAGGAGTGTCTACTGTCTCAGAGTTGATGTTCATGGCTCCATTCAGTGATGCTCCTGAGATCTTACACAGAGTCATTTCCTGTTTGTTGTTAGTAACATACTTAGTCTTCAAGATCTCCATCTCTCCTGTAAATTATCAAATGAAAACTTTAGAGACTGGAACTATTGGTAATTATAGCCTTCGTAGCAGTATGTTACTACATTTTAGTACACAGTTTTAACAATGATATACAGCCCCCACAAGGATAGGCGATGGGCATGATGTGGGCAGGGCTTAATGATCGAACTCCGTTGGGATGAACCCGAACATGCTGAATAAATTTGTAAATTGTAATTTTTGTAAATTTGTAAAATTACCTTTTGTAAATTTACAAATGTTATTAATAATAGTGGTTATTTTACTGATCTGTTGGTTTCATTTTGTTGTCAAATAAATATAGTTGCCCAATATTGTCACCGTTATGATCAGTCAGTTGCCATTCACAAGCATACACGATATTAATGGTCCCAATCATAAAATAGCCCAAATTCGGTTTTATATTTAGATTTTGAGTATGAAAACTACACTCCACAGCTTTGCCTGCCTTCCCATCTTATTGGCCAGGTAAAACAATGTGGCAACAATGAAAGACTTTGTTATTTTATATTAGGGGTGGCAAAATATTAATCAAAAACTAGGAAAAAAAGGCCGTTGTTTGGGTGATTTTGGGTAAATTATATTTAACTTTAAGCATATACTACGATGCCTACCAATTTCAAAATTAGTAAAAGTAGATAATTTGAAATGCTTTATTTTTTATGGATCCACTTTTTTAGTTAGGTGTTAACCCTACATTGTAGAAATTCAAGGTTTGCTATTGTGAACCGCGGGGCCTACTGACTGAATGAGCTAGTGACACGATACAGTGAGTCGTGTTTTCCAAAACTTAACAAGGCAACGCGACCGCCCCACGAGAATTGTGTTAGCCCCGAAACCCAGACTAGCACAATCCTAACAGAGCACGATCATTAAACCCTGCCTATATGATAGCCGTCGCCTATCCTTGGGGGGCTCTATAGCATTGGTTTTAACAAACTTTAAAAAAAGAGCAATATCATTTTCTGTAACAGCTTGCTAATTAAATTCTTTTCTGCGAACGCCATCAAATGGGTTATAAAAGTCAAGCACAGATACCCTTTAACTTTATTCAACGAAACTTAAGCGTCTGTGTCCTAAAAGCACGAGACTTGGATTTCATCAGCTCCGAATAACCTGAAAAGTATTCGTAATACTATAAAGCTCTCAACAACCTCTAGAAGGTTGTATGGATTATCTGATCAACTCTTTAAAAAATCTCAAAACGTTCTATATTAAAAGTAAACAACCATTATTTTGCAAATAAAGATAATACAGTCATATCTTGACATACGAGTGCGACAACTTACAAGAAATTTGAGATATAAGCAAAATTTTTACAAAGTTTCTGCCTTGAGAATTGAGACAAATTTGCAATACAAGCATACAAGACAGTTCTTGACACGACCGCAAGCCGGTCAAGTGTGCTAGAGGCTGCTTTAAAGAACAGCATCACTCAGTATTTCGTATCAGTTCAGTTTGAAAAAGTTTTAAAAAGACAAACTAAATTACTGTAGATAGTAAAAGCAAAACAAACAGGGTCAAGTCTACCCATCAAGTCTCTCTCACGCTTCTGTTAGCCACTACGCCTGTCTCGAAGGTAAGAACTCCATACAGTACTTAGTAACGTTAAAGTTCATTGCAGATCATGACCACTAGATAAGTATTTGTTACTTTGTGAGTGTATAAAGCAAATTAGAACCATTAAAACCATGTTTTTTATTGTAAAATTATGTTTTAGTTGTGTTCTTTAAAAAATAAAAATGAATTAATTGTTATTTAGATATTTTATATAGGAAATATTGCGTTGAGTTATGAGAAAATTACCAGATGAGCTCATTCCCGAAGGCATTAAGCTCGTATGTCAAGGTGCGATTTTAACATTGAATGAGTCAAACTAATATGCAATCAGAAGTTGATCTACAGTGTATATTGCATTGGTAAGTTGTTGAGGATTTGTAATTGAATTACATTACAACTACATGTTGATGGTGATGAACTTATTAGCATTCATCACACCTCTCCAGGTATGAAACTAGTTGAAATATTGTTCTTTTCATTTTGTTAGAAAGTATGATAAAAAGAATATGGATGATACGGATATGAATTAGAAGATAATAAACAAGGAGTCAGAAGTTAATCTACAACTGTAAATGTCAGTACTAAGGAATCACTAAACTCTTAACCTTTATATAGGAACTACAAAATGCGGCTGTTATATATTCCTTCAATTCAGCAATCTGCTTGAGCTAAAATATGTCATGATCCACAAGGGTTGAGCTCTCTTGCAATTTGGCTCAAATCACAGTTTACATATATTGGTTAAAACAACTTACCTTGGCACTCAAAGGTCTCATAATGGATGGCAGAGGAACCTTGTTGAAACAATGTGTTCCAGTTGACAACATTTCCTTGATCTCTACATCTCAACATCTTCATCTCTTCATCACTCATAGCATAGTCCCACATGTTGACCCAAGCAATTTTTCCTACCGTAAGTTGAGTTATGTCCAGAGAGCTGACTGCACCAAAATATATTTTAAGGCAGTTAGAAGAGAATGTTCATATATGTAACAAGAATAGGAGCTGCAGCACATTAAGAGTTGATGGAACCAGAAATATATTCTATCCAACGGACTAGAGGGGCAAAAATTACTGTTATTATTGTTTTTATAGTATCACACAGTGCTACTTAAATATAGACTATCATGCTTTCCCTACTGCTTTTGTATGTCCTCAGTTTTGTTAGAACACACTCTCTCTGACCTTTATATATAACATGATATATTTTTGAACATTATATGTATAATCATTAAAGTTGTTAATTATTATTTAATTATAAAATTATTACCAGTTAAGATTGTAATTATCCCTTTTGTCGACAACATGTAGATACTTGTATTAATGCTTTATAACATTGAAGAAAACTAGCAGTATTTATATTACTGTTAACATAAAACTAATAGTACTATAGCAGAAATTTAAAGAGAAAATTTAACTGTATATACACCCAATCTACTAGTTTATACCATTATTATTCCTATCTCAACTGTTTTAAAAAAGCATTGAACCCATAGTCGAAATGTTTGATTGATATACATGTATTACATGGCAACAAAACAAATTCTTACAGTGTCCATCTTGTTCCTGCATGAGTATCAAAGCCCCTCCTGAAGGTATAGTGTAGGATGAAATAGATACACTAGCGTGCAGTTCAAGGTCACCAAGCGTGTTTGTTTCAGCATACCACTAAAATATATTGAAGTTATCTATATTTCTCTTCTAGTTTGTACTTCAGTGTTTGTAACACATTGGAAAATAAGAAAACAAATGCAAAAGGAAAGGTGTTAGATATATGATTTCCAAATGCTTAAGTTATGATAAAAACAAAAGATTACACAGTGCACGTTCAGGATACAATTTTAATCCATTCCAGGGTTGGTATCGTATGATGAAAAAATTGTATGGAAGGGTATAGAAATCATAGTTATTATACAACACAAACATCCCCTTGTGAAAATCATCAACATTTGATAAAAGTACTGTACATATTAAAAACTAGTAATAAATTAGTATGTTAACCTTAGTAACTATAGTTACCTGCAGTAACTTTGGTGTATTTAGTGGTTATGATCTGCATTAAAATGTATAATAGTTGTTACAATAAGCTACGCCCAGTATGTACTGTAGGGAATTCTTACGCTCAAGACAGATGTACGTATAACATACACTTTGAATTTACTTTGAAAAAATTTAGCTTAATAAACACACAATTGAAGCTAAGTTTTAGTATCTACTTTTAAATATTTCCCTAAACTTCAACTTTTTATCACTAGAATCTTATTAATATCATTTTCTGGTTTTTTTTCTTTGCGACTTTTAGTGGACCTCATTAAAACCTTTTTCAACCCGATTTGCCAAGAAAGCTCGAGTGATACTGTTTTTGAAAATTTTCGGTTTAACACCTCGTGAAGTGGATTTTTGCTAGCAGGTTAAGAGACGCTTCGTGACCACTGATCATTTGTTTGAAGGGATCGCACCTCAATTTTTACTACCGGTTTTAAAGGGAAACTATTACCGTTTTTCAAACAAAAAATGCTGAACTGAGAGCAATCGGTCATCACGTCTCTTTCATGCATTATGAGAACATCTTTGGCGAACATCTTTGGGGCGCTTTTGTTATTTTGACAAACATAATAAGCACACCGACTGCTAAATTTGAACTCTAGCAAATTTTTTTTTGATTTCATATGGTGAAATTAGATTCATATGGGAAAGTGGAAAATCATAGTGTTCCATTTCGTAAGATGAACAAAATGTATAACAGGGTAATTGTATGCTGAGGTTGCACTGTATTAAATATTTAGTATCAGAGAGACAGATGTTGTTATGAATAAGCCGCAACTAAAAATACTTTCATGCAAGATCAAATTTCAGAAACAAGAAAATTTTAAATCTAGAGTTCTTTTATATTTTACGGTACTATAAAAACTGCAGGATATTTGTCAAATACTTAAAAACTACTGTTGCTTAATGCCACTATTAATATGATAGACATGAAGTTTCTTGTTTGGCCAGTTTTACAAAGCCTTCAAAAAGTAGATGTTACAGTTAACCTTTTATGATTATATTTATTAGAGTGTAAAGCAAACACTTATTCAATATTTATATTACTTTACATATTACGCTGGATAAAAAAATAAATTTAAATAAATACAGAAATGACTCGAGAATAAAAACTGTTGTGATAAAAACTATTATACAGTTATGCTTAAAAAAAGAATATTTTTATGTATATTAGAATGTCAATGTAACAATCAATTAATAAGAGTTGTTAGTACTTACCTTTAAAAATCCACTGCTTATAGTAAAGCAATGCTTGTGCCAACCAGTGAAAAGATGGATAACATCTGCTAGGCTTGAGACAATTTCATAACTTGCACCCCCATAAGTTATAAAAACATTTTCACCGAATCCCATAATGTAGGCATTATCTGTTGCTAAAAAATAAGATAATATAAAGTACATTATTGAACCTTCAGAATAAAGTAAAAATTATAAAGGAAAAAACATATTTTTAAAACAGACTGCAATACAAAGCGTTTGGTATTTCACAGTTATCAGGTCCAAAAAAATAGCTTAACTCAAATTGTTGCTATAATTGTTAACTACAAAAGTATCAACTGTATTACATATATATTCTACCTTGAACAAGAAGTCAAGAAAACTATTTACCCTATGAAAGTGCTCTAATGTTTTTCCCAAGTGACGGTACAAAAGTAGAATACAAAAGACGTGTAGCTTATGTAAGCTAATGAATATTGGGTGAAACACTATTAGTTGTGTCTACCTCCTCAATTACCATAATCACAGAATGTTAGTAAATAATATCATTTTAAATGCTGACCTATGAACTACATGACAAGGTTATGTAATAGGTGTCAGTTCCAACCACCATAAAACTTCTATTTGAATGCCACCTTTATTTGAACACTACCTCTATTTGACCACCACTATAGGAGAAGGGTTGAATTTAATTCAATGTCGCCTTTATTTAACCACCACTTTGACATTCATTCATATTTACAAACTCCCAATAGCAAATGATCAATAGAAAGTATCTACAAAATTGTGCTAGTATAATGACTTGGTTACATCATTACCAAATAATTATTGCGTGGTTGCTATTTGCATTGAAGTAAGTTTTATAACTCCAAAGCTCACAAGTTTTTTTTTAAACTTTGAAAGCGACACCATAGAAATAATTAATAAACTCAACAGGCTAACAGTAGTTTTTTGTTTAACCCAGTTTCGATACTTGAAAATATGTATAAAAAGACGGTTCCAAATATGATGAGCTCTGTGCCAGTATTTTGATGCTAAAACTTAAGCTTAGCGCGCATGGGACTAAAAGTTGATCATTATTTTCATGAAAAGTGTTCTAAATAAAAACGCGTAAATGACTTGTTCTGATGAAAATATTTTTGACTGCTAATATCAACTAGTTCAGCAGTAGCAGTGCAGAAAAAGAGTTTAATTTCGAAAACAATGTAGAAGGTATTGAATAACCAGAAAAAGATGAAATGGTTCCAAATGAAAGCAATAATCAGAACGCCACTGGTCGAGCAAATGATGCAAATATTATTGTTTCAATAAGGCTTACATTTGTTTCTGCTGTATTATAGGTATGGTTTGTTTATTGCTCTTTTCTTTGAACAATATATTTATAGCTTTTGATAAGTTATTACTATATAACTTATAAATTTGCTGATTTAAAGCAGATTATTTGCTAGCGTCATTGCGGTTATTTTAACTCGGCTTACAATGGATCGACTCTAACAAATCCTTTTGCATTTCATATAAAAAGCTAGTTTTGACTGCAAAGCGTAGCAAACATCAATGTGTGCAAGGAGCTTTTATGCATATTTTCTACATATATATATATATATGTAGAAAATATATATAAGTTTACAAAACACGAAGAATGCTGATCTGAGAGAGAGATCAAGCATCGTATCTTGTTGATGCATTGTAAGATAGATTTTGGCAAGTTGCATATCGGCATCTATGTTATTCCAATGTATTCAGCAAACTGATTGCCAAATTTTAATTTTGAGAGAAATTTGTGTTGATCTCGTATGACAAAATAAATTTCAAATGGTTGGAGGCAAAAAAGATTGCGTGCCACAACTTAAGGTGAAAAACCTGTATCACAGAGACATTATAACACGGGGTGCACTGTGATAAGTAAAAAGATTTTACTGGCGCATTCAATAGAAGGGCACACTGCCCTAGCCTTAATTCTATAATCTATAACCTCCTGAATGATTTAAATTTACTATTACAATTATTAGTATTTTTAATAAATTGCAACAAAAAAACGTTCAGAATAGGTGTAGTATACCTAGAAAATATGTACATAATACAAAAAACAAAAAATACATGTATAATAAATTAAAGTTCATAGTGAATATTACATTAAATACAAAATTCCCATATAAACTTTCCATTTGTTTATTTTTCAGCAGTTGTCGTTTCACTTATGCAATATCATGCATTTACAAAACACGAAGAATGCTGATCTGAGAGAGAGATCAAGCATCATATCTTGTTGATGCATTGTGAGATAGATTTTGGCAAGTTGCATATCGGCATCTATGTTATTCCAATGTATTCAGCAAACTGATTGCCAAATTTCAATTTTGAGAGAATTTTTTGTTGATCTCGTATGATGAAATAAATTTTGTATGGTTGGAGGCAAAAAAGATTTTGTTCCACATCATAAAGTGAAAAAACCCGTCTAACAGGTACATTATAACACGGGGTGCACTGTTATGAGTTAAAAAAATTTACTGACACGTTCAATAGAAGTGCACACTGCCCTAGCTTTAATTCTATTATCTATAACCTCCTGAATGTTTTATATTTACTATTACAACTATTAGTATTTTTAATAAATTGCAACCAAAAAACGTTCAGAATAGGTGTAATAGACCTAGAAAATATGTACCTAATACCACTTACTCGCTGTGCTGATACTAAAGAGGTGATCGTCACTCAACCCACCATCATCAGCTCCGAGGTTTATCCAGAAACATAAAGTGCTCTCAGACATTTCTGGCAGGCTCTGCTGATAGAGAAACTCATCAGTTGTGTAGCCCTGAGTGTAGACAGGAAGCTCGAGTGACCCAGCATCTGCGCAAAAAGATGAAGCAGGCAAATCTTACCAGTGATTCCAAATTGTAGAATATGGTCCTAGGATATTTATTGACCAGTAGCAGGTATTATGTGCAAAGGGTTTCTTTTGTTCGCACTTTGCTTGAAAAGATATTAAAAAGAAACATTTATTATTGCTTCAATACTCAATTTGCACTTGTAGGTTGCGAAGAAACATCCTGTACTAAATAAAAGATAAACCTGTATACTATCTATTAGGTGAATGCTTGGCGTGGCCCGGGTAATAAAAGGATTTGCACAGAAAATCTATTTTTATTTAATGTAAAACAACAGTTACCATTCTAACTTTCAAACTTCATTTCATGAGAAAGGTGTTTTTTGTAGTTAAAATAAATTAAGAGAAAAGATAAAACAAATGTAAAGGAATTCACACTTTGTTAAACAACCGTAACTTTCAAACCTCACATCATGAGGAAAATGTTTTGTGCAAGCCAAATAAGTTAAGAAACAAAATAAAACAATTCTAAATGTGTCTAAATGCAAATCTAACATACTTAGCTAGTGATAGCTAAATTAAGTCTGTTTTGCTATGATTACAATAAAGGATGATTTGTTAATGATAAAATAATATGAACTGAAAAAAAATAAAAATCTTGAATATGTTGAATTAATAATAACAATTCGGGCATAGAAGTGTGTGTAAAAAAAGTTACTGTTTCAGCAAAAACTATTCATCAGAACTTTGAATACAATGATACCGATACCTCTCTATACTGGTACAAATGTAAAACTGAGATATTGGACTGTCTTTGTCTGACCGAACGGATAGAGAATAAATAGGCTATTCCTATTCAAAATAATACATGTACAATTGTTCACGTGAAAAGATTAGCCTTTCCTGATTTAGCAATCGAACTTTACAAAAAAATGGAAATAGAAGTGTAACGGCACATTTAAAATTGAGACAGCATATTTAAAAATTACAAATTAAAAAAATATGCAATGGTAGCAAAAAATTAGTTTTTAAACAATTTCAAAAAATAAAAGTGCCAAAGGTAATATTATTTAATAATCAAAAGTCCGCATTTAGCGTGTGCATGCGGTATACGATATATGATAAGAGCAATAGAATGCTATGGACTGTATAGCTCAGTGGTTAATCGCGTGGTTTCAAACTTACGGTTGTAATCCCTGTGAGTTCAAATCAAGAGTGCAACGAGCTTTTCATTCCAAGATTTTAATAGCTATGACTGGACATCTCAAAGGACGCACAAATTTTCAGATTTATAAATATAGATATTTCTACAACAAAGTGATAAAGAGAAGGGAGTGTAAATTTAAGCAGAATTATATAATCTGTGTTGAGTAAGAAACAGGGTGCTGAGAGCCAATTAATTCTAACATAGAATTTTGTTTTTATTCAAAAATTTTTAATTGAGATATTTTATAATACATAATCTTTTTAAACTGAAGAGTTCATGGCTGAAAGCAGAATCTCTGCCACATTATTATTTGTAGTTGTTTCCACTGCTAGCTGTAAGCGCCCTTCACATACTATACATACTCCTATCCAGTTTTCAGCAGTTTGCAATCTAGAGTTTTTGATACATCTGTAGTTCACCAACAATAGATAAATCATGTTCATAGAGTCTACAGGAAATATTTAAAAATGTTTCCTGTCATATTTTATTTATAATTTGGTAGTACTTAATATACTTTGTACTCTCAGCATAAAAGTTTGTTTTAACAACTTAGAGGATGCGAATACCAGTGTGGTATGATGGCAAAAACAAACATTTTAAGAACTATTTGAACGCGTGACCTCATCACTGGAGTCTCAAAAGGGAGATCTATCAACTCTTTTTAAAATATTAAATTAAAAGCGCTGTTGCAGTTTACTAGTACTTCAGACACTTTAGCCTTAACTGCTTGTTTGCTAAATATGTGCTTGTTTCTCATTAGCAGCAACTGCTGTGTGGGTATCACAAAATTTATTGATACAAAAAAAGTCAGGCACTGCAGCAATTGTATTGGTAGGAGTAGAAAACTCTGACAGAAAGAATGATAGGCAGCACTTATTTTATCTGATTATTTGTTTATGCTGTTCTTGCAGTTCATTTTTATGGCTATGGGAATTGAAAGTACACATATTTTCAATTGCTGAAAGCAACTGTGTTTTCCCATTGAGAAGACAGACCCCAACTTCTGAATCAGTGTCAATGAGCCACAATTTTGTTTTCAAATGAAAGATGCACATGTGGTATACACCTTCATTCGAGTGGGTATGTCAAAATTTGCTTGTGCAAACATTTTAAAGCACTCATCAAAGCCACAGCTTCAGCAGAAAAAAACTAGCTGTATATGCTTACTCTCACAAGCACTGAAAAGATAATATGAAAAAATATTAGATGTAAAAATTCCTGGTCTGTTGTTACGACTAAAATGTCTTGTTTTGATTAAATTTGGGCATTCCTATAGCTTACATTCCCACAGTATTTTTACCAATCTATGATATTTAAATGATAGCAAAATCACCCTTGTTTGTTTATAATTCTGGCCTCTGAAAATAATGCTAATAATACTCAAAGTAAACATAACGGTGAATGCAGTTTAAAAATGATGTGTAATCAATAAAATTATAGAAAGCTATAAAATTTTAATCTTTACTACTGGATGTGGCATTGTTTAGATGTAGAAGAGCACTTTAACAATAAGTACAGAGAGCTCAAATCTATACTATATTAGGAGCGGGGTCTGTTTGTCAATTTGTTGGAAGCCATGCTAAGAAAGTTAAAAAATAGTCAGAAGCTATGCTAAAAGCGTTAAGAAAACGATTGCCTTCCACGATTGCCGCATCAGGGCCTTTGGATCCAAAAAAAGCATACCACTACTGGGCTACCCGAGACAAATTGCTGTGTTATGTAATATGTATGGATATAGTAATTACACGGAGCAATTTCTCATGGCACACTTGACTGCTAGCGTATTAGTAAATATAACAAATGTCAGTTACTAAGCAATAAGCCTTTCATATCGACTTTTATATAATCTTATTATTGTCTGCCGCCTCAGGAAGTTATCTGATGACACAAATGTATCAGGTATTTGTTTGCTGAATATATTTATGTTACAGGATGCAAAAAGAAACAAGTATAACAACGTGTGCATTTTCAATCTATTTCAATTGGCTTTGATTACTGGTAAAGCTTGCTTATTGCAGAGAAACCATGAATACATATCAAAAACAAATGTAAACAACTTCAAATAGATTTACACCATACAACTCCTTTGAGCTGCATGGCTCCTGATATAAAAATGCTTGTTACACAAGAGTAGAGATTCAGCTGTATTCTCATTTTCAATCTTGTCAATTGAGTAAAATTTACATTATTTCTAATTCATGAGAGTGTGAAACAAAGCTCCTTAATTTCCAAAATATGTTACCAACATAAAAGCTATGTCTAGTGTCAGTATATATACATGTATGTACCGTCTTCAAATAATTATTCTCTGGTCTATCCTAGGCATGCAGCTCTATGAATTTTGTATAGTGCCGGTAGAGTCAGTTGTGACAAACAATGTTTATTGTAACCAGAGTCAGTTGTGACAAACTATGTTCAGTGTAAGTATATATATGTACCGTCTTCAAATAATTATTCTCTGGTTTATGCTAGGCATACAGTACCATGAAGCCAATACTCGGAAAGAACTGATATGGAATGCAATCCCTTATGGCCTTCAAATGTGAGATAGACTATCATTGATTGTAACTCATTGAAAGTTTGTACAGCTAAAAGATGTCAAATACAGTTTTGGCAGGAGCATCACATGCTGTTTGCGTAGCGGCACCTGCCGACATCTGTTAGTATAAACATCACATATACACAGTTGCTCCTGCAGACTTCTGCTAGCATAAACACTGACTTCTGCTAGTAGAAATATCCCATATAAACAGCTGTTCCTGCAGACTTCTGCTAGTATAAACGCCACTTATGCATAATTGATTCAGCAGACTTCTGCTAATGTAAGCCAACTATAAGAAAAAAATCTGCAGTTTTTGATAGTTTGTAAATCATTGAATCGTACAAAAATCTGCATGATATTTGTACAATACAAAGTACTGTCATAGACAAAAGACAATTTTAACGTTTTTGTTATTTTTGCATACTTACTACTAGGTTAATGACTGGCCTTGCATGAGCAATGAAAAAGATTTTGCACAGAAAATTTATTTTTAATCAGCATATACAACATTTACCTTTCTAACTTTTAAATGAAAGTGTTTGTTTATTTTTGTGATGTCTGGCCAATGCATAATTCAAGTATTTGAAAGCTTAGGGCATAGCTAAAACAGGTCTTTACAAACATTTCTTACTTCTTACGCTACACATTGGTTAAAGATTCAAGACAGCTTACAAACAGTGGCAGGTAATCTAGTTGCCAGTAGCTAAGTTTTTTTACTTTATGATTTTAGTAACCTAAGCTAGTCTAAATCTTTACTATAATAAAAGCCCTGTCCATCCTTCCATCTGAGCACTCAGGAAAAAATCAAAAAGATACAATTAACAATTTGTAAAAAAGTTACATGACAATATGTGAGCGTCAAATTATAAAGACCATATTTACAGTTGATATGATTATGCCTTTACGATACATTAATCAACATTCTTGAAATTTTTAGTAGTATTTATTTTTAGATATGGCTGGTAAGATCAGCTTTATAGAGTCTACGGTAAACATTTAAAATCGTTTCTAAAAAAATGCCATATTTTATTCATTATCTGGTAGTCAATATATCTTGTATTGTCTGTATGTTTGTGTCTACAACTTCAAAGATGCTAATATCACTGTGGTGTAATAGCAAGAACAAGCATTTCAAGAACCACTTGAAAGCATGACCTCATCACTAGGGCCACAAATAGAGAAATCTATCAACGCTATTTAGAACATTAAAATACAAGCACTCTTGTGGTTTGCTAGTACTTCAGGCAATTCAGCCTTGACTGCTTGTTTACTAAATATGTGCTTGTTACCCATTTCTGTTTTTGTCAGCAATTGAATTGCTGTGTTAAGCTGTGTTTACGCCAGCTGATTTCATGCAGAGTGGCTAGACGAGTTGGCCTATTGGCTGAGAATCTCCTTGAGCAAAAAGAACTACGGATTTCACGATCAATTTTGTTCAAAGAGAAATTTTATCAGGCTGTGATCGATCGGTGGCCTATAATTGTAGACCAGTTTTTTATTTGAGTAGCCAATGAAGTTACTTTTACAGCACATCACTTACTGTCATTTAAAATGAAAGCCATTCTTTTACATTTGTGCCCATTTTTGTCATAGTTCCAAAGGTAGGTAATAGTTTAGTTGAAAGCACCACTGAAGAGTGATAATACCAGAATTACTGTTCACATTTAATTATTACAGCAATGGCATAATAGTTAAAACATCTGATTCAATTATTACACTGTTGCTGTAATAAATAAAGCAGAGCATGTTAGAAAAATATGGTCTTCCATATATTTATCCATTATTAGTGACGAACTGGGCAGTGCAAATTAATTGGTAAATTTGCTAAAATCGTCCATGAGAACTTTGTAGGAATTAGTAAACAAAATGTACACCTTAAATAACTAAAATTTATAACTAAAGTTATTTGACCAAGCAAACCAAAAATGGCTACATTATGCACTCTCGGGCTAAACTCGAACTGATGTGAACGAAAAAACTCCCATAAATTTTTTTAAAATATTGCCTACATAAACTGTGTTTGAAAATAGGCTGGTGGGAAAGCACCTTTAGTGTCTTAAAAATGTTGATACAAACATTTTTTAGAAATTCAAATTTTTTTGAAAAATTCCATATTTACTAGAATTTATTAACAAACAAAAAATACCTGTCAGTGTGAATGCAGCGAGTATAAGTATTAGCTTAAGGAACTCTCTTCTCATCTTCATCCTAGAAGCAACCAAACAGCCCTGTATACATCTAGTTGCTGAAGTGGATAAACTCCAACAGTACTAGTTATAATTTTCACCCATTTTGAGTTTATTGATTTTTTGAATGCCCAATGAAAATAGAGCGCCTGGCTTATCTCTCGTTGCTACAACACAACGTTAATAATTGCATTGCAAGATAAGACAACTTCTAACAAGTATCAATAAATTATTTATATAAACCGTGTTACACATTTGATTTACCTATGATACTGAGTAAAGAAGTAAAAACTAGTGATAAATGTTGTTGTTATTCACCCCACAAGCACTCTAAAATACTGCTATTATTAAGCCCATACCAGTAGTCAAAGAAACCTGACTTGTAAACAACAGGTTGAGATTTGATTCTTAAAAAAATGCTACCACTGTGACAGGAATGGCATCCAACCTTAAATTTCTTTCCGCGACCAGTCATGCTTCTGGTAGCCGAGGCTTCCTTATCACTGAACTCAAACATGCTCAGCTAAAATTACAGGGCTATTGTTTGTTTGCCAATTCTTTTAAAGCACATACAGCCTTTGTTTGCTGCAAGCCAAAAAGACATCATACTCGACCATCGAGGGATTGTTTACACCCACTATTAGTAGTACCTGGTTGAAGATGTGTTTACCAGAGACAAGCAAGTTAGAGGCAGATCACCAATTACAGTAGGCACTCCCACAGCATAAATGATCCATTCCAGGAGCATTTACTTTATAGAAATTTTATGTTATTAAAACAGGAAGAGACATGTAGATTGCCTAATCATTCCAACACTTTTCCAAACTCACTCCTTTAGGCATACAAAAAAGACAAACTGGACTTTACTTGTTTAATTTGTGGACTTCACCGTAAATGTAGTGGCAGTCGGTTTGCCCGTCAACTTTCCTCCATTTTATGATCAATCCCACTGGTTATATAGACCATGATTGCGATCATTTTACAATAAGTTGACGAGGCACATTTTTGACGTCCATTTACAACGATTTGCTTGTCTTTTCTAAACAGAAGAGTTTACTCTGCAAGGTAATACTGTAAAGGTTTTGTGCCACCCTTACTTACTCCACCAGTATAAGACTCGATGCATAAGCTTATACATGTATTTCTGCTTTGTTCATAAGAGTACAAGAATAGTCAAGCACATGCAATGAACAGGCCCAGAACAGCTCTGCTCTCTACTACAAATGTTCAGGCTGATATAGCGGGTAGGCCTTGCCTCTCGTTGCACTTGGCTCGGCTTTGGCTCGGCTTGGCTCGGGTTTGGCTTTGCTCAGCTTTGACTTGGCTTAGCTCTGCTTGGGTCGGTTTGGCTTAGCTTGGCTGCAGGTGTACGCCATCTACCACACACTCCCCCATTGGTGACTAGGGTCTCCAATTAATATCTTGGGGAAGTACCAGTTGCGCCAGGGCTTCATGCTGGCAGGCTCCGTAGCGAAAGCACTCCACCTCGTCTAGTAACAGCTGGTGTTCTTAGCCCTAAAAGTGCCCTTGCCTCAGCACATTCTGCATCGTCTCTGCAGCGTTCTCCCAATTCCGTGCATCTTGGGCCAGCAGCCGAGCCTGGCTACGCTGGGTTTGCAACAGTGCCTGGCTAGCCGGGGCATGTCCTTCACTTGATCTTCCACTTGTGCAACAGTCCGAGCAGACAGATATTTGACAGCTTTTACCACTGTCTTCTTTGGTGCATTGTTTTCCTTTGGCTCTGATTCTATGACGGGCGTGCTTTCCCTAATTGCAACAGCCGACGGAGAAGAATGCAACTTTGGTGAGGGAGGCTGATCCGTCTTTCCTTGGTCTGTATGGCAGCCTCCCGGCACTCCTCTCCCTCCTCCGTCAGGGTCTCATTTAGCAGCGCCTCTGCTCCCTCCTCTATTATTTCTAACACGGCCAAGCCCGGTCTTTGTGCCATGTCGATTTCCTCGTTGTCTCCCTTGTAGGCCATAACATTTGCCGGTGTTGGCCTGTCTATCGCTTCCTCAGCTTCTTTCAATCAAGCTAATTTTGACCGAAGTCAATAAATCTTGTAGTGAGGTGTTACCTTTGCTGTCCATCTTCTCGAGTGCTTTAATTTCGTCCAGAGAAAATGAGTGTTTTAAAAGAAAAGCTTTGGTCGCATCCGTGAGAGCTGTTTTACTGCTTTCCTGTTCGACCTTCATACCGTTTTCCGACAAGTCCATAGAGTAGCATATCTAATCTCCGTACCATTCTGGCTTTCTAGTGTTCCGGGCCAGCCTCGGATTGTGCCGGACTGGAGTTGATGAGATTTCTGGCGCCGCGGTTTCTCCGGCCTCTTCCTGGTTTGATTCCGGTTCTCCGGGAACTTCTTCGAGTGGGACCGAATTGATTATTACTGAGCTCGGTCTTTGCTGATCCTTTTCCTCCGGTCCGGCCAGGTTTTCTTCGGGAGTTGTCTCCAGCCCTTGTTTTTCTGCAGCCTCCATCAACATTTTCTCCCAGTTGGGGGGAGGCAGCATTACTGGTAATGGGTCGTTCCTGACTTCCTCCGGCTTTCTCTCTGGCTTGCTGTGTCGAGCCTCCTTCATTTTAGGGCCCCTTTTTGGTTCTAGAATGGCCGGGGCTTGCCCCAGCCTTTCTGGACAAGCATGGTAGGGCTTCAACCTTGCTTTGTTCTGGATGGAGGACTGACCTGGTCACTCTACCAGATAAGTGTGGTTGCCCCAGGCCTTCAGGATTTGGTATGGTCCCACGAACTTTGCCTGTAGCTTGAGGTTTTCTCCCCGCCTCCGGCGTTGTTCGTGAGCCACACCCAGTCGTCAGAGGTGTACAGCGGAGGGTTCCTCTTGATCCTCCTGCCTTACCTTTATCTGGTTTCGCCAGAGCGTTTTGAGCATGGTTTGCAGCTTTCGCTGCACTGCGAGTGTATGCTCATGGGTAGGGAAAAACTCAGTGGGTGGGGTGACTCTCCGGCTGGTCCGGCAACTTCAGCTCCCGTCCCAACATCAGCATATTGGTTGTTTCTCTGGTTGTGGAGTGGGGAGTGCCTCGGTATGCCCTCATCAATTGGGGCAGTAACAGGTCTCACTCGTCTTGTCTTCGGGCTAACAGTAACGCCCTCATGGAATCCCCAAGTCCATGGTTGTTCCACTCTACGATTCCGTTGGCCTGTGGGTGGTACGGAGTGGTACGCGTCTTCCTCACGTTCCAGAGTTGGCACGTTTTGGTGTTTAGTTGACTTTCAAACTGTGCCCCCTGGTCCGTGTAGATCTGCTTCGGTAATCTCAGGTAACAGAACACTCGTTCATCCAGAGTGTTCGCGACCAACGCTATCGTGGCGTCGGGCAGTGCCAGTGCGTCCTACCATCGAGTGAAGTGGTCTGTGAAGACCAGCACCCACTTTTTCTCCCCTAAAGTGGCTGGCAGTGGCCCGACCAGGTCCATGGCCACCTTCTGCCAGGGTCCTCTGGGGTAAAACCTCTTCTTTCTTCCAGCCGCCTTGTCCCTCCATTCTTTGCGGCATGGCACACCTCGCAACTCTTTACGAGCCGTTTGACCATGGATGTTAGTCCGAGCCACTACCAGGACAACTGGAGGTGGCTTGTCGTCTTTACCACCCCAGAGTGGGCCAGGGTATGCGTTTGCCACACCGTGGTTTCCCGCATAGCCGGCAGGCAGATGGCGCACCATCTAGCACAGCCTTGCGGGCCAAGCGTGCCTCCAGCACGCTGTCTTGTCGGATGCTCAGGGAGCCTAGCATGTGGCTCAGTATGCTCAGCTCTTTGCTCCCTACTTTTAGGTGTTCTGCTGACACCTCTTCTGCCGTGGCGATTGCATGATAAATTATGGCCACTGGTCTTTGTCCTGTGGCCTGTAGTCTTGCCAGCTCGCCTTTCTGTCCTGACTTTCCTGGCGGGGCAGGTAGCCCCTCGGGGTACCAGCAGCACTCAGATTCAATTCCACCACTATTGGGGCCGGAGTCCCATGCGAGTTGTCGGCCGGCTCCCTGGGGTATGCGACGTTGCTCAGGGTCAATCCCGCTCTGTCGAGGGCGGGAGTCCCATCCGAGCAACTGGTCGGTACCCATGCAACTAACGGTCCTTGCTCCCTTGCCAACTTCTTCTGAGAGGGGCCTTCGTCCCTCTGTTCAATGCTCACGCAATGTCGGCAGTCCTCGCAGGTTTGCCTACTCAACCCATCTGCGTTCCCGTGGCGAGTTCCTGACCAGTGTTCCAGGATGTACCAGAACTCTGCCAGGATCTCGAGTGACCTGGTTCAAAGGTTCCTTTCTTCTACACAACCACCAGAGTGAGGAGTGATCTGTCCGTAAAAGGAACTCTTGTTTATACAAATAGGGCCAAAAGTGCTTCACCGCCTTAACCACGGCGAGCAATTCTCGTCAAGTGACGCAGTAATTGCGCTCCGAGGGGGTGAGGGTTATGCTGTAATAGGCAATGACCCTCTCGCAGCCCTCTTGTACTTGGGACAGCACAGCCCCTACTCCACACCCACTGGCATCCGTGTTCAAGATATACTGCCTCTAGGAGTCTGGGTAGCCCAAGATCGGGGTGGTGCTGATACTGTCTTTCACCTGCTCCTCCTCCGTCCATCTCCAGGACTCTCTCTTCGCAGTCAGCCGGTGCAAGGGATGTGCTATGGTGGCGAACTTTGAAATATATTGTCGGTAGTAGCCGACTGTCCCAAGGAACCCTTGGAGTTCCTTAACCCTTTTGCTGCCAAACATGTACAAATTTTGCTATCGACCTAGTGCCAGCGATTTTACCAAAAATTGCCGATATTGCTTCATGATATGTATACAACATTTTTTCAATTTCAAACTCCATCTAAAACATTTTTCGTAACATATTTTATTTTCCTAACATTTAAACTAACACTGCTATGCAAAAAATTCAATGTATCTATACTTTGTGTGATAATAAAGCTATGTGAAGCAATCACTACGAAGCTAAGACGATCCTCCACAATGTTCCTTACTCTTACAAAACTATTACTTTTACCACTATCAGAGTCACTACTGCTACTTTAATTATTTGTATAATCATGAAAATCTAAGTCTGAATTGGCTATAACGTCATCAGCATAAGTAATTACTTGTTTTCTGACTCGCACGCGGTATGTATTGAATTCACACAAAAATTGTTCGTTTTTAGGTTAGTAGTTCTCATACAAAAGTTTAAAATTGCTTCGTTATTTTAGGCTAATTTTATAAAAAATATCTTCGGACAACATTTTCAATACCTTGAAAGTCCTAAAGACCGTAGGTTATGTTGTCTGTGAATAATAAAATGAAGTTACTACGCAATTGCTGGGAAAGTCGCAATTATGCGTCTGTGGCACTCAACCCGAGAAAACGCATAAGTGCGTCTGTACAAATTTAGTTGGCTCTCGAACTGCGCCCCTTGGTTTTTGGAACTGCCCCAAAAATGCATAAGTGCGTCTTTGGCAACACAAGGGTTAACTCCGCGCGAGTTTGGCCACTCTATGACTGCCTTGACCTTGTCGGGATCCATAGAAACTCCGTTCTGGCTCACGATGTGACCAAGATAGCGGACCTGGAGTTGCAATAGTTCTCATTTCGACGGCTTCAATTTCAATCCAGCCTTATGTAGTCTTTGGAAGACCTTCTCCAGTCGGTGCAGGTGTGTGTTAAAATCCGGAGCGATGACTATGATGTCATCGAGGTATAACAACAGCGTTCTCTAGTGAAGGCTATGTAAGACGCGTTCCATGAGCCTTTGAAAGGTGGCTGGGGCGGAAGTCAGTTTGAAAAGTAGCACCTTCCACTTCCACAACCCGGATCGTGTCGAGAAGGCCGATTTCTCCTGTGCTTACGCATCCAGGGGCACTTTCCAATACCCGCTCACCAGGTCTAACGTGCTAAAGTAACGACTGCCAGACAGCGCTTCCAGGCTGTCGTCAATCCTGGGTAGGGGGTAGGTGTCCTGCTCGATGATGGCGTCTTGCTAGGTAACGGCGTTCAGCCACCGGTAATCTATTCAGAAACACTACTTCCCGTCTTATTTTTGGACTAGCACCCTCTGGGAGCTCTAAGCTTTTCCAGCTGGTTTGATGAGTCCCCTCTTGAGAAGGTCCTGGACCTGCCTTTTGGCCTCCACCTCCTTTTCCGGCACAAGCCTGTTGGGGGAGGCTGCTGGATCGGCCAAGTGCCTTCCTTGAGTGAAATAGAATGTTCCACCTCGGAGGTCCTTCCTACGTTATCGTCGCCCGTGCTGAACACGGTAGCATACCGACTCAGCAAGGAAGCCAACCTCACTGTCTGACTCTGCCCTCACAGATCGGTCAGGCCGACTGAAACAACTCCTTAAAGATGTGGTTGCGTCAAATTTGAGTTGATCTTAAAAGAAACCATTTTTTGATGTCACACCAAAATGATGTCACGCGTGATTTATCTGTCAATATATCTCGTATTCACATCGGCTATTTGCGATCAAAGTCTAGTCCTACGCGGCTCTATTGGCATATATTTTATTTTGTATTTTCTCATGTCGGTTAGAATAAATCTTTAAACCCCGCTACAGACACATTATTATGAATGTTTCAAAGGCCTCAAATAACGAAAATTGAAAATCTGTCTTACTCACTTTCTCTAAATGCTGTGTAAACATTTGACTACCGACTACCAATTCTACCGGTCTACGGTAATTCTGTCAAGCAAACTATGCAGAATAAGATCTTTGTATCAGCACAGTTCCGCCGCTACCCACACTAACGATATACAGCCTCCCAAAAGCCTCGCCCACATTATGTCCGTTGCTTATCCTTGGGGCGGGGCTGTATATCATTGCCCACACCGAAAACTAGTTTCTTACTACCGTAAGTAAAATAAGCAAGCCGCGTCTTTCAAAAGAATATACATAGGGATAAAGTTTTAAGGATGAGAAGTCTGCTGCAAACTGGATTTAAACTCACATTCTCCAGTTCCGCGGACATCTATATACCGTATCCAATTCACTACAATATTCTGCAAATCATGTTTTGCATTATCTTCAACAATATAATTTTATTATATAATTTTTACAAACAAAAAGATTTGCATTCCGGCATAAAGCTTTTATTACAAATATTCATCAAGTCGTGGCAACCCACATAGTTTTAGCTGATACAATAAGACAAATTCATCTACTGCAACAAACTCAAACAAAACATCATGGTTTATGCAGCACACATTCAAGTCTCTCTTTCCCCTTTATGGCAGTTTCTACACTGACAAAGCTGCTCCGGGTGGTGGGACGACATAAACATCCTGTAATTAGTAAATCAAATGCAATAAATATATGACATTTATAAATATGTCATTCTAAAGCGTATCTACTGTAATCTTTCAAATTGAGAGTTTGATAGATTGCGAGTGTAATTTTAAAAATGAATAAATGTTTAACAAAGACACAATACGCCAAGCCAATGATTTGAAGCTTTGATTCTGGAAGTTAAAGATTTGCATTGGTCAATCGATTTTTTTCACTTTCTACAAGTAAAAAGTGAACATCTAAAGTCAAATCATACATCTAATTTACTAGATAAAGCTGCCACAGAAAATTTGAAGCAAATGTAACTAGGTGAACTGATAAAAAAACATAAAACGATGATTAGTGATAGCAAAAAGTTATAATTATATTAATTAGTACATGTATTAATGAGTACTAAAGTGCTACCTTTAGTATATTCATCAATCTAAGCCATTGTATTGTTAGATGCCAAAGAATAAAAAGAAGCCGTCAAGAACTCACTGTACATACGTATCTCGCACCCCAGGAGGTTACACTTTAGCCTCACACAGGGAAATATAATCTGAATGTAAACTCAACAGGAAACTCTATAGGAGACTTAAAGTAAAAGATAAATTTACCTCCATTCTCCGATCTTCCTCCGTAGAACTTTAACTACCTGATGTCAAGAAGAAGTCACCTTCGCAGTAACTTTACAGCAATTTTTACAATTATGTTGTTCGCCAATAAAACATGTCGATTGAGTAATTCATTAAAGTAACGATGTTAATTAATTTAGTAAATATCGATGTCCATGCGATTTAATAATAGAGTAAAATCCGTAAACTTGAGATTACAGACAACGTGTTTTACGAGTGATAACATTTATTACGGCCTATATAAAAATTTCGCGCTGATGATTGGCTAAGGAAGCGACCTCATATTTATCACTCGTGGTTTCTTTTCAGATGTATTGCTTGTGACGTCACAAAAGAAGCACCCGCTGGAACGTGAGCTTTTTAAAAGAGGGTCTCATTTAAACGCATATATCTCTGGACAGGGTTGGTCTACAAAAACAAAAATAGCATCAAATTGTAGCTGATATTTTAGCCTTTTATGGGGCTTAATATCATTAAATTGAATTTTTTGACGGAACCACATCTTTAAGGAGAATCGGCACTTCATCGGTTGAAGTTGGACCGGCTTCATACAGTAAGGAGTCGTCCTCCTCGACCTGTGGGATATCCACCCTGTGTAAGTGCCAATAGTGGCTCCAGACTGGAAGGTCAATGGCCGTTCCGTCAAGTTCATACAGCGGGTGATGACCTGTCCTTTGGCTCCCGGCTGATTTATGCCACTCGCCACCAGGGGTCCGTTGAGGAACCATTCGATCAGCCCCATGGAGCAGTAATTCCGTGTAGTGATGCGACAATGTATCGCCATCTCTGTCTGGGCTGGTACCACCACCCCTTTGATCACCTGTACTTTACTTTGAAACAGTCGTCCTTGCCTGTCTGTGCAGACTAGCTGCCTGCCATCCACTCGGACCACTGGTTGCTCAAACTCGAGAGAACACTGATAGGTCATGAAGAGTGGCATTCCCAGTATGGCATCTTCACTTAGACGACTGACTACGAAAACTTCCTCCGTCCTTGCGCCGCTCAGACAAATTGGCAACCGGATTATCCCATAGAAGGAGAGCCGAAGCCTGTCAGCCAACAAATGGTGGCTGTCGCTCTCCTCGAGCTGGTCTCATGTGGCTCCCGGTAGTCGGTGAAAGATCTGTTTATTTATCAGTATCGTAGTGCACCCGTGTCTAAAAGAAACTAGATGGGCCGCCCCTTCACTCTTCCTGGAAGGAAATAGCTGATGGAGTGAGGTCGGCTGAGAGCGCGCACTATAGTAGGGTTGTCCAAGGCATCTTCCGTGGAGCCTGGAAGACTCTCTTTCCGTGACGGGGCGAAGTCAGTCCTTTGAGCCGTCTCATGTTCGTGGTAGACCCGTAGTTGCTGGGGTTGCCACTCCCAAGACGGGGAAAGTGCCGGTCCTGCCGCTTTTAAGGCAGGCTTTTGACTGTCTTATCCTGTGGGGGTGGTCCTCGGTGTCTTGGGTGGAGGGGATTTGATAGTCACCCTCCTTCGTTTCCGGTTACATCCTTGCTGCTCATACAGAGGGGAGTAGGCGGTATCTGGGATCGGAAAGGCATCGAGGCTGGCCTCACTCAAGGACTGATAGCAATTTCGTGTTTCCACAAGCCCTTCCTGTGCATGAAATTCTCTCAGTCTAGTCCTTGCTGGTTGAGACCATCCGTCAGCGTTCACCGAATCTCGTGTGGCTTTGGTATGTCTCCGGGGTTGTTTTGGTCTTGGCACAGTCAGTAGCCGGAGCTACTGCTTTGGCCTTTCCTCATATCCAAAAGCCGGTTTCGAGTAGCAAGGGCAGTTCTTTCGTACGCCCCCTGGTTGGCCACAACCTCAGCAAAGGGTAGCTGGCTGACTTATTTTTTTGGTCGGAGTGTAAATTCGCTCCTGGAGCCGTTCCACTTTCTCCGTGAGAGATTTGACTAGCCGGGCTAGTCGTCCAATGACGTTGGTTTCGGCCGAGTTTACCTGGTCAGAGGATTTTCTTTCCAGGGCTCGCACCAAAGATCTGGCGGGTTTGCTTTTGCCCCCTTCAATATAAAGGTAGTCATTTCTGGCTCATACAGCGTCAGTTAGTGTGGGCGTGTGTACGGCCAACAGATGTCGCTGCAGGGCAGGATCCCTTAGTGAGCTGCAGAATGTCTCTATGGCCATGTTATTCTGGTGACGGTTCGGCAGGTCTCTGTATGCAATGCGTACCAGCCTTTCGACCTCCATGGCATGTTCCTAGAATGACGTTTCCTCCTCTCGTCTAAGGGCGTTAAGCCGGTTTAGCGCCTGTCTAGCGGACAGCCCGAATCTTGCCCGGAGGGCATTAAAGATGGCCTCCAGATCTTCAGCTCATCTACAGTCCTCGGCTCGTTTGCTCAGTGCCTTTTGGAAGTGCAACAGCGTTGCTCCTTCTGTCCACTGGTTGGCGTCGTCCATCTCCAGGAAGCAGGCAATAAAATATTCTACGTCTCCATTTCTTGTGTGCTGGGGAGTCCTAAATCGTGGTGCCGGTTCCTGGGCCCTTGGCATCAGTAGCACCCGTTCTAGTGCTTTGACTAGTCAGTCGGGTCTCGGATCGGTGCTTCGTGCCCCTCTATTGGCCATGTTTGGGGCTTTCAGTAAGTTTCTGCTCTTTTCCTAGAGCAGTACATCTACTGAGTCCGCGGCCGTCGGCTCTTTTTTGAGTTTCTTCCTGTTTCCAGGAGTTTCTTCAAGTAGGAGAAGTGCTGCTTTCTTAGGCAAGTCCTGTCGAAGCCTTCAGTAGGTTTCTGCTCCTAGATCAGTGCATCTACTGGGTCCGTTGCTGCAGGGTTTTACACAGCTCTTTCTCTGGGTTTCTTCCTGTTGCCAGGAAGTTCTTCCATTAGGAGCAGTGCTGCCGTTTTTCAGGCAGGCCCTTTCCTGTGTTGTCTGGGTTTCTCTCTACTGCCACTTTTAAGGCAGCAGAGAGTTCATCCAGAAATCCAGTGATCCAGTACGAGTCTCGTGGTGGAGTTCTTTGGGATCGTCAGAACTCCCACTGCTGTCACCAGTGTAAAGGTTTTTGCCACCATTACTTACTCCACCAGTATAAAACTCAATGCATAGGTTTATACATGTCTTTCTGCTTTGTTCATAAGAGTACATGAATAGTCAAGCACATGCAATGAACAGGCCCAGAAAAGCTCTGCTCTCTACTACAAATGTTCAGGCTTATATAGCGGGTAGGCCCCGCCTTTCATTCTACTTGGCTGGGCTGGGCCCGGCTCTGCTCGGCTTTAGCTTGGCTTGGCTTTGGTTTGGCTCGGCTCGGCTCGGCTTGGCTGTAGGTGGACGCCATCTACCACAATGGTGTATTTTTGGAAACAATTTTAAGCATTTGCTGTAGGCTCTATAAAGCTGATCCTACTAACCATATCCTACAATTAAGACTACAGGAATTTTTAAGAATTTCTATTAACGTATAGTGAAGGCATAATCATAGCAACTGTAAATATTTTCTTTGTAACTTGATGCTCACATATTGTGATGTACCTTACCATAAACATTATACAACTACAGCTGGTGATCTACAATGGTTACCTATACACCCTTGGAACAGGGATGTCATATGCATATATCATATGCATTCACACACGTGTAGGAATTCTGAATATATTTTTTGCCTCATACCCTTTTGTAAAAAGTATTTGGCTTGTAATCCTTTGTTTTTAGTTTGTAAATTTATGATTCGAATGGCTCTAAAACTTCTTTTAAAAAAGCAAAAACTGATTAATCGTAACAATAGCAAATTTACAGAAAAAACAGAAACATTAAACTTGTCTCTTGTCTATTAATTGTATTTTGAATTGCACATGTACTGTAAAAATGCACTAGCAGAAGTTAGCAGGAACAGCTATGCATCTATGGTGTTTATACTAGCAGAAGTTTACAGGAGCAACTATGCATATGTGGTGTTTATACTAATAGAAGTTTGCAAGAGCAGCTATGCATGTGTGGTGTTTATACTAGCAGAAGTCTGCAGGAGCAACTATGCATGTGGGTTGTTTATACTAGCAGAAGTCAGCAGGAACAGCTATACATACGGGTGTTTATACTAGCAGAAGTCAGCAGAAACAGCTATGCATTTAGGTGTTTATACTAGCAGAAGTTTACAGGAGCAACTATACATATGTGGTGTTTATACTAATAGAAGTTTGCAGGATCTGCTATGCATACAGTATGTGATGGTTAAATGCGAATACAGCTAAACCTCTACTTTTGTGTTACCAGCATTTTTACATTATGACCCCACGCCGCTGAATAGACTTGCTTGATATAAAGTTATTTGAAGTTGTTTGTACTTGCTTTTTTTGTTTTTTCATGACTTCTATGCAATAAGCAAGCTTTCCTATTTATCAAAGCCAATCAAAATAGATCTAAAATATACACTTTGTTATACGCGTTTCTCGTTGTATCCTGTTACATAAATATATTCACCAAGCAAATACCTGATACTTTTCTGTCACCAGCTGGTTTTCTGAAGTGGCAGACAATAATAAGATTATATGGAAGTGGCTGTGAGATCAAAGTGCTCTCCCATGTTTGAACAATGTTACAGGTGGTAGGACAGATATGTGTTTCAAAAGCTTCATTCATTTTATTGATTACACATGTTTTGTAAACTGCATTTACTTTTCTGTTTGATTTACCGCATGTCAGCAACAATTTCAGAAGCCAGAATTATAAACAAAGCAATAAGGTTTTTGATATAGCTCAATTGTTATAGAAAGGAGTGTAGGTCATAGAAATGCCCAAATTTAACCAAAGTGAAACATTTGACCATGTAAACAGACTAGGCGCTTTTAAACCTAATTATTTTGTAATCGTCTTCTCAGTACTTGTGATAGCAGGCATATATATGTAGCTAGTCTTCATCTGGCAAATGCTGTGACTTTTGTGAGGGCATAAGATTGATTGCACAAGCAGATTTTGACATACCAACTCACAAGATGGTGTAACATATCTGTGGATCTTTCATTTTTAAACAAAACTGGTTCAATGGCACTGATTCATGAGTTTGAGCTTATCTTGTCCATGGGAAAAGGTCGTAGCCTTTAGCATGTGAAAAAGTGTGTACTTGTGATTCCTCTTGCTATAAAAACCAAATGCAACAGCTGCATTGACAAAGAGTCAAGTGAAATAAGACGTGTCTATCAGCCTTCTTGTCATAGTTTTCTGTTCCTACCACGATGCAAATGCTATAGTGCTTGATTTCTTGTATCAAGAGATTTTAAGATACCAACACAATAATTGAATTGCTAATGAGAAACAGACTTGGAAAACAAAAAACATATTTAGCGAACAGTTAGTTAAGGCTAAAGCGTCTACATTAATACATTAGTACAACACAACAGTGGTTGTAATTTACTGTTTGGAAAAAAGTTAATAAATCTTCCTACGTGAGACTTCAAAATCTGTTATAGGTCATAGTTTCAAGTGGATCTTCAAATGTTTTTTCTTGCTAGTACACCACAGTGATATTAGCATTTTTCAAGTTGTAGATTAACATTTATATAGACAATACAAACTATATTAAGTTCTACCAAATCATAAATAAAATATGGCATTATAAGTAAGTCATGTGATAAGATTAAAGAATTTTGCCTGACAACTCTTAGATAACACTATGTGTAGTTCCAAGTCATTGGTGAACCATTCAAAGTTGTTTCAAAATATTAGTTATTTCATCATCATCGTCATTATTGGTATTAATTCTGCCTATCTGCTATTCATCATTTAAGTTTTTTAAAGTGGGCTCAGCAGATTTTTTTTCAAGACATTTTTGATAATAAAGCTTTCAATGATTAACATATAACACAGATTATGTCCATGTGGTTGAATTTAAACTCCCATCTCTTTATTACCACCAGTGTTGTATAATATAGATGGTACCAAGGTCTAATATTTATTTAGTTCAGGACATTGCTTTATAGCTTAAGAGTGCAAGTTGAGTAACGAAGCAATAGTAAATGTCATTTTAATATCATTCAAAACATCACATCAAAAGGGTGAATGAGAGAAACCTATTGAACAGAATCCATGCTATTGGTCAATTAAACCTCTCAAGCTGGTGATGAAAAACCGAAACATTCAACAACTTTATTATGGAAGTAAAATTATCAGTGTAAACGATGATTAAAGTTTGTGATCATTGGTGATATCTGCCTGCTTTATCTAATTGCGCAGATGCTGGGTCACTCAAGCTTCCTGTTTACACTCAAGACTACACTAATAATGAGTTTCTCTATCAGAAGAACCTACCCGAGATGTCTGAAAGCACCTTTTGATTCTGGATAAACCTTGGAGCTGATGATGATGCTCTGTCTTATGACCACCTGTTTAGTGTCAGTACAGAATTTGAATGATATTGTTAAGAAGATTGTTTAAAAAATAGCTTGTCTCTGAATAAAATAACTTTCATGAACCTTTTGTTTTTTTTCATTAGTTGATTAATAACACAAATCCTTTTTAAACAATGTATATTATAAAACAAAAAGCTGTATTTCTTCGCAGTCTGCTATGCACACCAGTCTATTAAAAGGCACTCTGTTAAATGCGGGTAATGCTAAGAGATATTTATTTGGTCAGTTGGCTACAGTTGAATAGCTGGTAGCGTTGGATCAGACCATCCCAGATAAAAGATGAGGTTTTGTGAAAAATAGTACAGACAACTAGCTAATAATGCTGGTCTATGGATATTCAACTCACTATGTAGAAGTTTTCACACCCTACAGCTTGCTGTTGTTAATTTAAATCTCTTTAGAGACTACGCGATAGAATTTTGGCAATTATTTTATTTGTGAATATTTATTCAAAGTTACAATAATAGTTTTACTTATAAATATATGTTATTAAAATATAACAAAATACGCATATTTTGGTTATAAGCCTATGAAAACTCAAAAACTTCTACTCCTACCAGATTACAAAAATCTTTATACTTCCAAATCTAACTTTCACTTCAAATAAATTACTGGTTTAGCAATCAGTTTATAAAAATTTATCAAAACTTGTTTTTGTTTTAGCGGTTGAAGCTGTAATTATGTGTTTCACAAACTAAAGGTATCTGTTTTTTCCACAAAACATGCTTTGATGTTAGTAGCGCTGAGAATAAGCACTGCATTTGTTGGAAGTGCCCTGTTTGTTAAATATGTACATGCACCATTTGTTAGCAATACAATATTAGTTGAAGATGCATTAAGTGTTAGAAACACTCTATTTGTCAGAGATGTACACATCACTATATACTATCTTATTCTATACTACTAAATGCATGTGTACTTCTGTTATTTCCCCCAGCTGAGGTCTCAGTCTATGTTGTTATTTCACCAACTATGTATCCATCATTGATTTATCTAGTCTTGCTGACTAATATGTATTGATGACCTGACAGAAGCAGCAATATAAGGTAGAGTACCCTCTTTGTAACCCACAGTAGCCTTTCAGGGAACTGCACGCCAACCTTTTGCAGTCATGTCAGGCACTTCAAACAATCAGGTCATAATTGTTCAGTACACATGTGTGCTACTCAGTCATATATCATACATTTTAGACTAGATGTTTAAAATTATGTTTTTTGATATTTTAGCTACATACAATGCCTATATCATGGAGTTTCACCAAGGTGTTTACATTGACTATGGCAACACTAGACACATTGTTGCCACTACTCTGGCAGATGTTATCCATCTTTTCATTGGTTGGCACAGGCATTTCCCTACTTTGATAAGTGGTAGTTTTCTCAAGGTACATTAGGTGCCCACAACTCATATTACTTGAGTTTAGCCTTGAACTTATACTTGATCTGAATATTGATTACTTACAACAATGATTCACAAATAAAATAACCATTTGGTAATTGATAGTTTATAAAATATTCTGATGACAAATTAATTGATAGTTCTGTTTACTTTATGCAAGGATTGAAAGCTTTTTTTAACTTTTGGGCCAGAAAGATCGTCTGCTCCTCTACATGTCATGCTAGACTTCTATTGTTGAAATGGTGAACAAGGTTTGCAGCTACCTTTAGTAAATTTTATGTATAATAACAATTATATGTGCATTAAATATCTAGGAATTTTGGCACCACAGTTGCAACTGATTGTTGTATTTATGTAAGGCCAATTAATTGCATGGTTGAAATAATATCTACCACTAAACCAATATATTAGTCATTAAAACCTTTTCTTGTTTTTTGTCTATGTCAAGAATAATAGCTTTGGCATCTATTAGGCTCAAATGAAGCCATGATAGAAAAATACTTATATAAAATGATTGAAAATAGCTATCATTCCTGACCTAGCAATAATTCAAGCCTAGCTTGTTGGTATCTCATAGGTGATCCTTCCCTATCAAAATGCATTGTTACAAACTTAAGTATATAAACTAACAATTGATGATAACTCTAATATATTTTAGTGGTATGCAGAAATGAACACGCTTGGTGACCTTGAGCTGCTAGCTACTATTGACATATCTTCATACACTATACCTTCAGGAGGGGCTTTGATACTCATGCAGAAACAAGATGGACACTGTAAGGATTTGTTTTGTTGCCATTTGACATACCGATAAGAAACTTTGTCTCTCCATTCTAGAATGTTCCACAAGTTATGGAGACATTTAAGATGAGAATAACAATGAAATAGACCTAGTAGACATCTTGCACCATTGCGTCTAGTTGTAATATTACTGCGATGGTACATTTCGTAGGCACGTGGTATATCAATCAGATACTTTGACTCTCTATTCAAAGTTGGGTCAAGGTTGCGTTTTGAAGCTTTGAAACTTTCATGTGCTATCCATTTTGGGTTACAAGTGTTTTGCTTTTTACTAATTCCCTTAAAGGTTGACTCGCAACAAAATTCACATTACAGTTATTTGGTATCAAAAGGTTCACCATGTCTTACTCTGTTTTGTTGCAAGTGCAAAATATGTGGAAATGTGATTACAAGCTCTTAAAAGCTCAAAAACGAACCGTTAAAGTTGATTCAAAGTTATTTTTGGCGCTTCGAAACTTTCATGCGCTGTCCATTTTATCTTACAATTTTTTTATCTTTCTGCTAGTTTTCTGTAAATATATTTATATAAAATTTAATTACTTCCAGTGCAGCAGCGCCTTTTCTCATTACATATATAGACACTCTCTACTAACAGCCTTAAAATATATTTTGGTGCAGTCACCTCTCTGGAAATAAACCAACTTGCAGTTGGAAAGATTGCTTGGGTCAACATGTGGGACTATGCTATGAGTGATGAGGAGATCAAAATGTTGAGATGTAGAGATGAAGGAAATGTTGTCAACTGGAACACTTTGTCTCAACAAGGTGCCTCTCACATCCACTATGAGGTGTTTGAGTGCCAAGGTAACCTGTGAAAAGTATGAAATTTTAAATTATGTCAAGCTCAAAATACTTTTGATTGGGGAATGAATGCAACACAATGTTCTTAAGTGAAAAATTGTTTTAGAGCGAGTAGGCAATGTTGTAAAAGTGAATGAAAGCCAATTGAAAGTTAATTCATAAAATTTAACATAATAAATGGTTAACATTTGTTATAGGAATTAGATGCTGATCTGCATGAGTACAAATCATCGACATGTGACTCGAACTCAATCCAACATCCAGACTTTAAATAAATGTCTATGACTGTTATAGTAAATATGCTCTAGGTACTGTGTCTTGACATTTTGATGGAAAAAATTATCAATAATTTAAGTATGTAGAGTTTTGATTGAATAATTTACAGGAGAAATGGAGATCTTGAACACTAAGTATGTTACTAACAACAAACAGGAAGTGACTCTGTGTAAGATCTCAGGAGAATCTCTGAATGTAGCCATGAACTCTGAGGTAGCAGACACTCCTACTAGATGTATCCTCCTTTGTACCAGATCTTACAGTTGTTTATCAGCTAACTACCAATATTCTTCTGGCATGTGTACACTGAATGATAATATAGATCAGGGTAAGGAAGGTGACTTTATCACTAACCTTGGCTCTGATTATATGCATTTTACTGCAAGGGAATGTGTAGAGGCATAATTTTTTAAAAAGACTCTTGTTTGGTGTTTTTGTAGATTTGAATTTTCGCTCGAATCTGATTTGTTGAATTTAAGAAAAAATGTCTTGGAATTTCATTGGCCTAAAAACTATTTGTTTTTAGCAGCATTTTATTGTTATTTTTAATTAGCTGCAGGTTTGCCAATAACCAAATAAAGTTTGGTAATATTTATCCCATTTGTTTGTCAGTAATTAAATACAATATTCAGCAAGTTTGTTTTCTCAAAGAAAAAACTTTGGTAAAAACTAACCAAACAAAAGCATGAGTGCAGTAGACAAACTTACACAAAGGCGTGAGTGCAGTAAATTAGAAACAAACTTACTTACAAGAGACATAATCAGATAGGGAAAAGTTCAAAAGAGAAAGCTAGTTTAAAGTCAAACAAAATTAGTACACTAACCAATCAAATATAAAAAGAGTATGCTGGCCAATCAGATATAGCGAAATAATACATTAGCCAACCGGATATAGAAAAAGAGTACACTAGCTAACTTGACATATAGAAAGAGAATGCTAGCTAATAAGATATAGAGAACGAGCTCACATAAGGTATTGTTAAAACATGGTTCATTGCAATTCAATACACAGAACTTAGAAACCTAGTGTCTTTAACGCCAAAGTCCTGGCACCAACTATAGTAAACATGGGTTGGCCATTCAAATATTAGGCTTCTCAAGCATTTGATAGAATTTACAAACAGTTTCAATGATATCCACTACCCAAACAATTGTAAAAAGATTACACTAGCCAATCAGACGTAGAGAAAGAGTACAATAGCCAATCAGAAATGGAGAAAGAGCACACTAGCCAATCAGATATAGCGAAAGGGTACACTAGCCAACCAAATATAGAGAAAGAGCGCATTAAAGGTATTGTTAGAGCCTAGTACATCGCGATTCAACAAACAGAACTTAAAAACCTGGTGTCATCAACACCACAGACCTGACACCTAGTTACAGTAAACCAGTATTGATCATTTGAATACTGAGCCTTCCAAGTATTTAAAAAAATGTACAAACAGTGATAGTGATATATTTTATACCCAAAGAACATTTTATACCTAAAGGTATTCTTGTCATTTTATACAATAAATTAATTAAGGTTATATTTCAGAAATCTTAAATTATTGTAGGTGGCTCAATACTTTTGCACATGACTGTGCATTGAAGAACCGCAGAAACTATGAATAAGCCATGCATTAAGTTTATTTATACCATCTTATTACTGTATATATATAGCATATTTATATTTGTAGCAGGTCTGACTGTCAACCATGAGGTTGGTAGTTCGAGTCCCGCTTGATGCTGATCTGACAAAAAGGTCTCAGCAAGCTTTCAACTCTGATTTTCTGGGTGTTCCAAAGCTAGACCATAACTTGCAGGCCTGGTGTACTACACGTACATTGTGGGCACGTTAAAAATCCACCTCTGACCTTCACACATTAGGCAAGTGAAATAGGTATCTGGCTCTGTCAGACTGCACGTCTTGCGGAATGCATTCCCTCAGGTTAGTCTGACAGTTCCAGAAGTGGTAGACACTGAGAACAAGGTCACCTCTACTGTACCATACTGCTTGAACCAAACATGCATTGGTAAGATGCAAGCCATTGTCTATATCAACAGCCAGCCAATAAAGTACACCAGTACTTTCAGGTTGTACTAATATACTTATGGGCAACTTTTAGAGGCTTATGATGGTTGTAGTGGTCATGATGTCCTGGACTGTCCAGTCAGCAAACAAAATAGATAACTTCAATGCATATATGGATACATCATCACATTTTTTCAACATCTGAAAGTCAGGGAAGGGCGAACTGTTATACATGTTTACCACCTCGAGACCTTTATAGTTTTATAAACTTTAAGATCCAACTTCTACTTGTTTTTCTGTTATAGACTAAAGTCTCTATATGTTTAGTATTGTTATTTTTCTAGTTGATTATTGCTTCTTTTTGCATCCCCATGTGTTTGTATCCAGGTTTCAGGCTAAGTTGAGTTTATAGTAAGCGACGCGTTTATTTAAAAACAAAATAAAATTAAAAAAAATTTTTTTTATAAATAAAACTATTATTGCAATTTTATTTGAGTAAATATTTGCAAGTAAAAATAATTGCTAAAACTTCCATCACCAAATCTTTAACTAAAGAGATTTAAATTACTGAGAAAGCTGTAGGACGCGACAACTCCCACACAGTTAGTTGAATATCCAAAGACCAGCCTTAATAATGTAGCTAGTTTTCTTTACTATTGCTCACAAAACCTCATCTTTTATTAGGGATGAGCTGACCCAATGCTACCAGTTAGCTAACTGTAGCCAAGTGACCAAATAAACATCTCATGGCATTATCCGCATCTAACAGAGTGTTTTTAATAGACTGGTGTACTTAGTAGAGTGAGAGGAAACATATTTATTTATTAACTTTATTTTATAATATACATTGTTATGAGGGTTTGTTTTATTAATCAACTGATGAAAAAGCGTAAGGTTCATGAAGTTTATTTTTTTAGAGTCAAGATATTTTTAAACAATATTCTTAACAATATCACTCACATCCTGCACTGACACTAAACAGGTGATCATAAAACAGAGCATCATCATAAGCTCCAAGATTTATCCAGAAATAGAAAGTGCTCTCAGACATCTCTGGCAGGTTTTTTTGATAGATAAACTCGTTAGTTGTGTAGCCCTGAGTGTAGACAGGAAGCTCGGGTAACCCACTATCTGTGTAAAACCGAAACTGAGTTTTCACTCAAATATCATAGTTTTGGGCAATTAAACCTTAGCGATTTAGGAAAGAGAGTTTTCATGTCTTTGTCTGTCTCATAAAGCCGAGTATTACTGTATAAGAGTGCTACTTCCTGTTACTAAACTACATTTTTTTCTGCAAAACTGGGTCATAAAAGTTTTTGGACAAAGTACAATAGCAAATTTACTCGTATAATAAATTTGTTTCTGAAGCTGTTTTATAAATAGAAACTCATTTTACCATATACGTAAATATGCTGATTTGTTCAGCTCCAACAAAACTCAGGCATTATATTTGTATGAATTATAAACATCTCCACGTTTTTAAATTTTTGGCTTCCAATCTTTTGTATTTAGAAGCTTACTTTATTCAGAGTAATATTTCTACAAAAAAAATATGTTGCAACTTGGAAATTCAAAGTAAGCTGCTTCGTTGAAAAGCTTGGAAATTTTGAATTTACCAGTCAATGGCTGAGCAACACAGTCGCACTACATTTTAACTGAACAGTCCATTTGCTCAAATGGCCAGCAGAACATTTTTAAATTTTTTAGTTTTTTCACCTGAAACTGTTAATTGCTATTTGGAGCAATACTTTTTCAAAAAAGACTTTTCATAGCTTGGAAGTTTTGTATTTGGAGCTTTTTGTTAGTTGTGGTTCTACTGTCAAACATAAAATGTTTATTCTGCGTCTGTTATTCTCATTGCTCCAATCCTCCAGTATTTGTAGTTTTAAGGTAATCGAGACATTTATACGAGAAATAACTTGAAATAATCAGATTCAGTTAATGAGTATCTTGACCAAAACATCACATTTTTAGATAGAATATTTAAAAGTGAAAGCCAGGCAGTGTCTAATTAACTTAGTGAAGCAAAAACCAGTTTATTTATCACCAACCTGAATATATAAAACTATATACCAACTCTATTAGAGTCTACGATATCTGTACAATTGTAAGCTCACTGCGACACATTCTTCTAAGGGAAGTTTCAACTTTGGTGTCACAAATTCTCAGCTTAGCTGTACAACCTAGGACAAATATATATATATATATATATATATATATATATATATAATATATATATATTATATATATTTAATATATATATATGCGTATATACTGTATATATAATATATATTATATATATATTATATATATAATATATATATTATACATGTATATATATAATATATATATTATATATATATATATTATATATATATTTGCACTGGATTTGATCTCAAAACCTCAAGATTTAGAGGCAGCTAGCTTAACCCTTAGGCTTGGTTAAAACCTCGCAAAAACACCCAAAAGTTGGGTAATTTATTTTTGAAAATTCAATAAAATCGGTATTTTATGAACATGCATAGCTCAAACTGAAATTTATTTCTATGAACAAAATCTTTTGTACACCAACATTCATTTACATGTGTACTACTACAAAAAAAACTTCAACCATGTACATTTGTCCCTGTATGAAATGCTTAGAAGCATTCCTTTTGGTAGAGTCCAACGCTATAACATAGCCGCGCGAGCTACCATAACAATCGTTTTTCTCTGTATATTCCAAGTATATTAAAAGTCCCAAAAAGTTTATATCACTTCTATCATCTGAATTATTTTTATTCTGATCAAAAAAAAATCGCTAACGTTCGCAGGATCAAATAAATTTTATTTACTGTTTTAAACGACGAGCCGATGTTGACTGGTTTTTCCAATTTGTATTCTTTTCCAAGGAGGAGCAATTTCTTTAGCTTTTAGCACAAAGCAACGTCTCTCAGATAATCGTTTCATATTGTAATTCATCAACTAATATCTTGTTGATGATACTTAAAACTTACTACCGTTCATATCATTTGTTTAACGTTACTAGGCAACAGCTTTGTAAAAGTCTACCGAAAGCGACATAAATGTCGTTTCCCCTTGCAACCAATAAACAAAATTTTTGTCATTTCCCCAGCCAACGGGTTAAACATTACACTAGGTGTTTAACTGAGCATAGCTATTAATAATAGGCGAAATATTCATTACATCTGTAGAAATACTCATGCTCGAAGCGGTTGATGCTTGCATGGTTGACAGCTACGCGTAATGGAACGGTTATTAAGCCGTCTGCAAACACGGGAATTGTTTTAGCAAAGGTCAGCCTACCTTTACTAGCATACCAGGTAAGTTAGTCAAATTCATTGTTTTATTGATTTATTATCCATGCAATGCCGGGGCATTCAGTTAGTTCTATAATTAGATGTCATTGGTTTATTATTCCCTATAAATGGCGACTAGACTTTTCCTGATAATTGTAGTCAAGTTTTCGTTTAAGTTGATTTTTTGGTTAAGTTTTCTATCTCAAGATAGTGATTGACAGTCATGCATCATCTTGTTAGCTAACACTACTGCCTTATTGTGTCAAAAAGTTATGTAGCTCCTGAAAATTGGATCACGGTGCATTGAAATAACATAATAATGATTTGTCATCTCTGCTGACTCTTAATAATTTATTTGTTTGTTTACTAAAATTACTTGTCTTTTAAAGATTGAACATATTAAATTACTTATGTTGTGGTTCTTTTTGTAAATTCAAACAAATAGTTTCCAGCATAGCTTTGAATGGAGATCATTTTTAGTGTGGAAATGTGCCTACAGCTAAAGTTATTAGTTAAACATCAGATGTTAAAGTAGGAAAATCAGTAAAGGCAGTGTCACTTATCTCACAGAAGCTAGCATCGACAGCCGGATGTATGAATTGTGGGAACTCAGTATTTCAGTATGTAGGTACATCAAACCTTCCAAGTTGACAAGAAAAATAGTATAAATTTATAAACATTCATAACGTAGATAAGTACACTTTGGTGAGGGCTTTAGATTCTCACAAAATAAGTATTGACTTACTACAAAGGTGTGTTGACTTTTAGCTATTATAATTATTCCCTTAATAATGGTTATTATTTATAGTTATTGCTGTACAACATGAAGTAAACAAATAAGTAAAGTTTAGCCCACCCATGTAGCTAATGCCTTTTAGTTTTAAAATGGTTTACATTTAAAAATTATTTTAATAAAAATACACACTCAGCAATTATGTAGCTCTCTCTCAACTCATTTATTGAGCACATTTAATAAAATCCATAGCTACAATACGCTGTATTACTTGGCTAAATAACTTCAACTTTTCTAAATAGTTATGTGCCTTTAAAAATTCAACTTGAAATAATATGATTTAAATTTCATGAAATTTTTAATAGAGAAACTTGTTTATGCTGCTTTAGGCGTAAATAGAGCACTTATTTTCAGTTTTATGTGAGTATTAACTTTGTTTTTGCGTATCCAATTGACAACCTTTGAAAACATAACATTCTTTCACCAAGCTAGAGTTGTGAAACCAAAGCATTAGATGTTCGGAAGGCAGCATCAATTACTTAGTATTATTTTTATCAGACAAAGGTAGCTTCAGCAGTCAAGAATACATAGAATGAGAATCTAAAAATTAAATCATTACATAACCATGACACAAAATCTTTTTATAAATTATAGTAGAACACATTTTTTGCTCTGCCACTTTTATTGATTTTTACAAAACTATGTTTTTTGCAAATACTTAACTCAATTATGTTTAACGAAGAAAATGCAAGGAGATAGCAGTTTCTAGAAAAAAACGTGTATGACTGTCTACATAACTTACGACATTTGATTTATGCAATACATTCATACAGGTATTAATTTTTGTGTTGGTTGTCATGTTGTGAGTTTTAATAAAATCAGCAGATACTAATTCCAATTTTTGACTTTAATTTAGATTAGCAAAAAGCTGTTGTGAGTTAAAAAATACCTGTTAAGATGAATTTAGTCAGTAGAGCTATTATAAACTTCCTTTAGATGATGATTTCAGACTAACATTAACAGCACATGATATGTCTACTTCCTAGCCTCAAGTAAAACTGCTCCTACAGTGCCTACTGCTGCTCATTAGCTCTGTGAAAATAACATTTTGATTTTTTTCAAATAATGTTTTATTTGGTCGTGTCTAACTATATATTTTACTTATGTATATTGATCATTGTTTCCTATACGCTTAAACCATTGTGTTTGATGTACAAGCTGTGTTTTCAAGCTCTTTGTATGTCCAATATTCTTACAAAAGCTTACGCTCTCAAGGTCCTTGTGATTTTACAAACTTGGAACACTTTTGTGCTTCTAGCGCATCTATCACTTCCATCTCCGACTATAAAAATATGACATGTGTCAATGGGTGCAGCAAAACTAAAAAAAAAGAAACTAGCCAAGAGTTTCACCAAATAATTTGCGCCGATTAAAACTTAAGTTGATTTGATGAAATGCAAAATCACAGCCAATGAAAAATGGAGACGACAGTGCCTTTATATTGAATGTTAAAAATAAGAATTCCAATTATTGAGACGCCATGTGAGTTTGTTATTAAGTTTCAAAAGTCAACACATTTGTTCAGGAACCAGATGGCAACCTACATAGTTTACTTTTTTAATGTTTTAGCGTTTCTTGTCATAATAATTATAACTATAACTGTTATAACGTTTCTGACAAGCCTTCCTATTTATCAATCAGCTGCAGAGGTTGAATCAGTTTCTTTGTTTATTCAGCGATAAAATATATGCAGTCATCATATAACACAAACATCCACAAAGCTTAAAACAAACCAAACAGGCAATGTTATACAACACTTACATAAAATGAATTATTCCGAGTAAATAATGTTTTTAATTATTTTCAAATGTTGCACTGTTCAATCACAAAAGCAACAACATTCATTCAAAAAACAGCTAATCAACACAACACGACTAGACATTTTAATAAATAACTCTGGAGATTTGTTTGTTATAGTCTCAAGCTTCTACACATTCTTTTGCAGTAAAATGCACATAATCAGAGCCAAGGTTGATAACAAAGTCCCCTTCATTACCCTGATCTATATCATCATTCAGTGTACACATGCCAAAAGAATGTTGGTAGTTAGCTGACAAACCACTATCAGATTTGCTACAAAGAAGGACACATCTAGTAGGGGTGTCTACTGTCTCAGAGTTGATGTTCATGGCTCCATTCAGTGATGCTCCTGAGATCTTACACAGAGTCATTTCCTGTTTGTTGTTAGTAACATACTTAGTCTTCAAGATCTCCATCTCTCCTGTAAATTATGAGATGAAAACTTTAGAGACTGGGATTATTAGTAATTATAGCCTTCGTAGTAGTATGTAACTATATTTTAGTACACAGTTTTAACAAACTTCATAAAAAAGAGCAATATCATTTTCTGTAACAGTTTACAAATTGAACTTTTTTGCAAACACCATTAAATGGGTTATAAAAATCAAGAGCAGATAACCCTTAACTTTATTCAAAGAAACTTAAGTGTCTGTGTCCTAAAAGCGCGACACTTGAATTTCATCAGCTCTAAATAACCTAAAAAGTATTCATAATACTATAAAACTCCCAACAACCTCTAGAAGGTTTTATGGATTACATGATCAGCTCTTTAATCAATCTCAAAATGCCCTATATTAAAAATAAATAAGCATTATTTTGTAAATAAAAGTAATACAGTCATAACTTGACATACGAGTGCAACAACATGCAAGAAATTTGAGATTCGAGAAAATTTTGACCAAGTTTTTGCCTTGAGAATTGAGACAAATTTGAATTACGAGCATAAAAGACAGTTCTTGATGCGACGGCGCTATAGCCAAGTATGCTATAGCGCTATAGCATACTTGGCTATAGCACTATAGCCAAGTATGCTAGAAGCTGCTTTTAATAACAGCATTGTTTAATCGTTCATGTCAGTTCAGCTTGGAAAGTTTAAAAAAGACAAACTAGAATATTGTAAATAGTAAAAGGGAGGCAACCAGCGTCAAGTCCACCCATCAAGTCTCTCTCAAATCTCTATTAGCCACTTTGTCTGCCTCAAAGGTAAGAACTCCATACAGTACTGTACATAGTAATGTTAAATTGTTTTGCAGATCACAACCACTAGATAAGTATTTGTTACTTTGTGAGTGTATGTGGCTAATTAGAACAAATAAAACATGTTTTCTATTGTAATATTCTGTTTTTAAGTGTGTCTTATGAAAAAAAACAATGAACTAATTTGTATTTAGTTATTTTATATAGGAAATATGGCATTGAGTTATGAGAAAATTAACATATGAGCTCATTTCCGAAACGCATTAAGCTCGTATGTTGAGGTGCGGCTTTAACATTGAATGACTTAAGCTAATAAGCAACCAGAAATTGATCTACATGGTATATTGCATTTTTAAGCTGCTGAAGACTTGTAATTGAAGTACCTTACATTTACATGTTGATGGAAAGAGCTTATTAGCACACATCACACATTTCCATGTATGAATCTAGTTAAAATAATGTTCATTTCACTTTGTTAGAGAGTATGATAAAAAGAATATGAATGATACCAATATGAATTGGAAGATAATAAAGAATGAGTCAAAAGTTAATCTACAACTGTAAAAGTGAGTACTAAGGAATCACTATACTGCCAACTTTTATGTAAAAGCTACAAAATAAGTAATGAAAATGCGCATAATGCGGCTGTTATATATTTCTTTGATTCAGCAATCTGTCTGAGCTAAAATATGTCAGTATACACAATAGTTGTGCTCTCATGCATATAGTTCATATCACTGTTCTCACATATCAGTTAAAATAATTCACCTTGGCACTCAAAGGTCTCATGATGGATGAGAGAGGAACCTTGTTGAGACAAAGTGTTCCAGTTGACAACATTTCCTTTATCTCTACATCTCAACATTTTGATTTCCTCATCACTCATAGCATAGTCCCACATGTTGACCCATGCAATCTTTCCTACCGCAAGTTGGCTTATGTCCAGAGAGCTTACAGTATCAAAATATATTATAAGGCTGTTAGTAGAAAATGTCTATATATGTAACAAGAATAGGAGCTGCAGTACATGAAGAGTTGATGGAACCAGAAATATCTTCTATCCAACAGACTAGAGGGGCAATAATTACCGTTATTGTTATAGTTTATAGTATCACACTGCGCTGTTTAAATATACACTCTCATGCTCTCTCTACTGTTTTAGCATACAGTTATCTACTGTTATAGCTTTTGTCGACAACATGTAAATATTTGTATTAATTCTTTATAATTATGAAGAAAGTTAGCAGTATTTATATTACTGTTAACATAGAACTAATAGTACTATAGCAGGAATATTAGGACAATATTTAACTGTACAGCCAATCTACTAGTTTATATGTTTATTGTTTCTATCTCAACAGTTTCAAAAAGACATTGAACACATAGTCAAAATGTTTGATTGATATATTACATGGCAACAAAACAAATCCTTACGGTGTCCATCTTGTTCCTGCATGAGTATTAAAGCTCCTCCTGAAGGTAGAGTGTATAATGAAATAGATACACTCGCGAGCAGTTCAAGGTCACCAAGCGTGTTTGTTTCAGCATACCACTAAAATATATTAAAGTTAGCTATTTCTCTCTCTTTGCTTGTAATTCAGTGTATATAACACATTGGAAAATAAAAAACGAATGCAAAAAGGAAAGGTGTTAATTGTATGGTTCCCAGATGCCAATGTTGCAATAAAGGCAATAGATTATATTACATAATTGGTATCAGAGAGGCAGATGTTGTCATGAATAAGCCATGACTAAAATAACATATTTGCAAAATCAGTCTTCAGAAACAAGAAACTTCCAAATCTACAGCTTTTAGTATTTTAAGGTACTATAAAAACTGCAGAATATTTCTTCAAATACTTAAAAACTCCAGTTGTTTAATGCAACAATTCAAATGATGAACATGAAGTTCCTCGTATGACTAGTTCCAAAATGAATTCAAAAATCTTTTGATGAGCAGATGTTTTAGTTAACCTTGTTTGAATATATTTATTGGAGCGTAATGCAAACACTTACATGTATTTTGTATTTATATTATATTACATTACATAATAAGCTAGATTAAACAATATATTAAAGTAATACAGAAATATCTAGCAGCTAAAAACTGTTGTAAGAAAAATAATTATACAGTTGTGACTTGAAAAATAATGTTTTTATCTACATGTATATAAGAATGTCAATGTAACTATCAATCAGAGTTGTCCTCTCCTACCCTTAGAAATCCACCGCTTATAGTAAAGCAATGCTTGTGCCAACCAGTGAAAAGATGGATAACATCTGTTAGACTTGAAGCAATTTCGTAATCTGTACCACCATAAAGTATGAAAACATCTTCGTAGAATCCCATTGTGTAGGCATTATCTGTTGCTAAAACAATAAAATAATATAAACTACACCAGTAGAATTTTAGAGGAAAGTAGAAATGATGGAGGAGCAAACATATTTCTAAAACAGACTGCAGTAAAAAGCATTTAGTATTTCACCATCGTCAGGTCCAAAAAAATATTGCTAAATTCAAATTGTTGCTATAATTTGAAATTACATAAATATCAACTGTATTATATTGCATCATAAACAAGGAGTCAAGAAGGTTATTTACCCTATGGAAGCGCTTTGGAATGCTATCCTTGGTGACTGTCCAAAATTAAAATGGAAAATGGGTTGAGTTTAATTTGGTGAATGTTGTGTGAAACACTGTTAGTTGTGTCTACTATCTCAACTACCATAACCATGAAATGTCAGTAAATATTATCATTTTAAATGCTGACCTATGAACTATGTGACAAGGTTATGTAATAAGTGTCAATTCCACCTACCATAAAACCTCTATTTGAATGCCACCTTTATTTGAACACTACCTCTATTTGACCACCACTATAGGAGAAGGGTTGAATTTAACTTAATGTCACCTCTACTTAACCACCACTTTGACATTCGTTTATCTTTACAAACTCCCAATAGCAAGTGATCAATAGAAAGTATCTACAAAATTGTGCTAGTAATGACTTGGTTACATCATTACCAAATAATTATTGTGTCATTATTGTTCATATTGAAGTCAATTTTTTAACTCCAAAGCTTACAAGTTTTCTTTTAAAACTTTAAAAGTGACACCATAGAAATAATTAATAACTGTATCAGACTAATAGTAGATTTTTGTTTAACTCGATTTTGATACTTTGACATATGTAAAAGGCAGTTCCAAATATGATGAACTCCGTAGGTTACCACTATTTTGATTTTAAAACTTAGGCTTAGCGCGCATGCGAGTAAAAGTTTATCATTATTTTTGTGAAAAGTGTTCTAAATAGCAACGCGTAAATGTTTTGTTCTAACAAAAAATTGTTCGGACGCTAATATCCACTAGTTCAGCAGTGTCGGTGCAGAAAAAGAGTTTAGGCTCGAAAACAATGTAGAAAGTATTGAACAGCCCAAAAAATATGAAATGGTTCCAAATGAAAGCAACAATCAGAACACAGCTGGCCAAGCAAATGATGCAAATATTATTGTTTCAAAAAGGTTAATTTTTGTTTTTGCATGTCTTATAAGGATGGTTCGTTTATTTCTCTTGTCCTTGAACAATATATTTGTAGGATTTGATAAGTTACTACTATATAACTTATAAATTTGCTGATTTAAAGCAGATTATTTGATAACGTCATTGCGGTTATCTTAACTCGGCTTACAATGGATCAATGCTAACAAATCCTTTTGTATTTTACATAAAAAGTTAGTTTTGACTACGAAGCGTAGCTAACATCAATGGGTGCAATGAACTTTTACTTAAAGTTTTTACATCTATATACATATATGTATGTTTCTCAAAGTATCTCGTATGCGGATGGATATGTGTTTGTACGCATTCCGGCTATAGATCTTAAAATCTTGATGTTAAAATCAAGCACCACAACAGATTTGAACTCACATCGATTACATGACAACTTAGTAATCCAGACGCTTTACCACTGAGCTAGAATGCCATAGTGGTCAAAGATGTTTTAATGTCACGAATACACAATGCGCGTGTTAATTATTTTAGCCTTCAGCATCGACGAGTTACGATGCTTCTGTTCAGAACTATTTTGGGGCCTAAGTATATGCAACGCGATGCTTATTCGTCTTTTTTCGTTAGGGCTAATTTATTCAGCCCCACGATAATTAATCTCGAACTTAAATTTTGGTGAATTATGAACTAATTATATACGTTGATAAAAAATATCGTTGCTGAACTTGCAATGGCGAGTTATTTGTATCCGTTATACGGTATATCCGGTATCCGTTTAAATAAAAACATCTCGCAATGATATAACTAATGCTAAAAGTTTAAGGTTTACTAAAATACATACAAAACTTAGTTCAAGTATGTGTTTAGTAAAGTAAATTTATTTAAGTTAGATTCAGCGTTTATGTTATACGTTTGTCACGAAAGTAAAAACTCTTCACGCAGTACATTGTAATGTTATATTATTTTGGGCCCGCAGACCATAACCACTAAATTCACTAAAATCATTTTAGGTACCTATAGTTACTAAGGTTAACATAGTATTTTGGCACTATTTTTAATGATGATGATTAGTACCTATAACCTACAATATTAGCCGACATGTCAATTTTTGCATGCCAACACTGAAACGAACTGAAATCATATAATTCTTATATCAAATAGTTTTGAATTGTAATCGTAGCAAAATAAACTATATTTTGCCATTACTTGCTAATGATTTCACATTTACATTTAAACACCTTTACATTTTTTATTTCCTTCTAATTTATTTCAATGAAACATTTCTTTCAGGTTATGAAATTTTAAATTTACAGTTGTTCGAAAACCTTTACAGTTGTTTTATTTATTTTTAATTTAGTCGTCCTACACAAAACCTTTTCCTCGTGATATGAAGTTTGAAAATTACAGTTGTTTGACAAAGTTTCAAAACCTTTACAGTTGTTTTTTATTTTTTCTCTTAATGTATTTCAACTACACAAAATGCTTCTCTCATCTGTAGTTTGAAAGTTAGAATGGCAAATGTTGTTATATGTTAAATACAAATCAATTTTCTGTTCGAAGACTTTTTTATTACCCGGACAATGCCAGTAGCACAGCTGGTATATATATATATATATATATATATATATATATATATATATATATATATATATATATATATATATATATATATATATATATATATATATGAATCTTAAAGTCTGTATGTACTTCAGTTTGCTCAGCTATAGCTATTAAAATATTGGAATGAAGAATCCGTATCGCAGAAGATTTAATCTCAGAACTTCCCATTTGTTAACTTAATAGTCGCCATAGAAACAAGATTTGCTCTCAAAATAACCACGAGTGTGATTTTCTCAAAATGTATTTTTAGGAATGCGCTTTGATAATTTTTCAGGCTTGTGAGCACGGCTGGATATTATTACAAGCATTATTATACCACTCACTTGTAGTAGCATTTTAAAATTTAACTAAGTTTTTTGTTAATTAATTTAGATATTGTTTCTATGATGCTTGTTTAAATAATGAAAACAACACATTCTGAAATTTATATTACTGTGTGAAATATGAATATGTAAATCGCAATTTATTTTAATATGCATTTACATAAAATACTGTCAAAACTACTGACATAAACAGTTAAATGTGTACTTGGCATCTTAGAATAGAATATTAGATGAATGAGAAATGCAAGTCCACATACAAACCAAAATATGGAAAAGGTATTGCTGTACAGCGCTCCCCCACAATACGACATTAATTTATTCCGGTGTTGACATCGTAAGGCAAAAATGTCATATAGTGAGGTATTGAAGCCTATAGTAAGCATCAAATGCAAACAACACTTGATAAAAAAATCAATTTTTACATATGTACTGTACTTATTAAAAAATAGTAACAAAATGGTATATTAACTTTAGTAACTATGGTTAGCTTATAGTAACCCTAATAACTCTAGCTTCGTTGCAATGGTGATCATTTTCTTCTTCCTTTAACGCCATTATCAAACTTACGACCCATGGCTAACGAACTAGAGTTATATGTTGCTATATAGTTATGTACATATAATAAATTAAAGTTCATAGTGAATATTACATTAAATACAAAATTCCACAATAAACTTTCCCTTTGCTTACTTTTCACTAACTTTCGTCTCACTTATGCAATATCATGCATTTACGAAACAATTTACGAAGAATGCTGAACTGAGGGGGAAAGCAAGCATCGTGTCTCATTGATGCATTGTGAGATAGATTTTGGCAAGTTGCATATCGGCATTTATGTTATTCCAATGTATTCAGCAAACTGATTGCCAAATTTTAATTTTGAGAGAAATTTGTGTTGATCTTGCATGACAAAATAAATTTCAAATGGTTGGAGGCAAAAAAAGATTGCGTTCCACATCTTAAGGTGAAAAACCTGTATCACAGAGACATTATAACGCGGGGTGCACTGTTATAAGTAAAACAAAATTACTGGTGCAATCAATAGAAGTGCACACTGCCCTAGCCTTAATTCTATAATCTATAACCTTCTGAATGTTTTATATCTTCTATTACAATTATAAGTATTTTTAATAAATCGCACCAAAAAAACGTTCAGAATAGGCGTAGTAGACCTAGAAATTATGTACATAATACCACTTACTCGCTGTGCTGATACTGAAGAGGTGATCTGCACTCAATCCATCATCATCAGCTACGAGGTTTATCTAGAAACATAAAGTGTTCTGAGACATCTCTGGCAGGTTTTGCTGATAGAGGAACTCATCAGTTGTGTAGCCCTGAGTGTAGACAGAAAGCTCGAGTGACCCAGCATCTGCGCAAAAAGATGAAGCAGGCAAATTTACCAGTGATTCCAAATTGTAGAATATGGTCCTAGGATATTTAATTGACCAGTAGCAGGTATTATGTGCAAAGGGTTTCTTTTGTTCACACTTTGTTTGAAATGATATTAAAAAGAAACATTTATTATTGCTTCAATACTCAATTTGCACTTTTAGGTTGCAAAGGAACATCCTGTACTAAATTAAATATAAACCTGTATACTATCTATTAGGTGAATGCTTGGCATGGCCTGGGTAATAAAAGGATTTGCACAGAAAATCTATTTTTATTTAATGTAAAACAACAGTTACCGTTCTAACTTTCAAACTTTATTTCATGAGAAAAGTGTTTTTGTAGTTAAAATAAATTAAGAGAAAAGATATAACAACTGTAAAGGATTTCACACTGTCAAACAATCGTAACTTTCAAGCCTCATATCATGAGGAAAATGTTTTGTGCAAGTCAAATAAATTAAGAAACAAAATAAAACATTTATAAAAGTGTCTAAATGTAAATCTAGAATACTTAGCTAGTGATAGCTAAATTAAGTCTGTTTTGCTATGATTACAATAAAGGATGATTTGTTAATGATACAATTAATATGAACTGAATAAAAAAATAAAAATCTTGAATATGTTGAATTAATAATAACAATTTGGGCATAGAAGTGTGTGTAAAAAAGTTACTGTTCCAGCAGAAGCTATCTATCAGAACTTTGAATACAAAGATACCGATACCTCTCTATACTGGTACAAATGTAAAACTGAGATATTGGACTCTTTGTCTGACCGAACGGATAGAGAATAAAGAGGCTATTCCTATTCAAAATAATACAGGTACAATTGTCCACGTAAAAAGATTGGCCTTTCCTGATCTAGCAATCGAACTTTACAAAAAATTGGAAATAGAAATGTAACAGCACATTTAAAATTGAGACAGCACATTTAAAAATTACAAATTAAAAAAAGATGCAATGATAGCGAAAAATTAGTTTTTAAACAATTTCAAAAAATAAAAAATGCCAAAGGTAATATTATTTAATAATCAAAAGTCTATATTTAGCATGTGCATGCGGTATACAATATATGATAAGAGCAATAGAATGCTATGAACTGTATAGCTCAGTGGTTAATCGCGTAGTTTCAAACTTACGGTTGTAATCCCTGTGAGTACAAATCAAGAGTGCAGCGAGCTTTTCATTCCAAGATTTTAATAGCTATAACTGGACATCTCAAAGGACGCACAAATTTTCAGATTTATAAATATAGATATTTCTATATTTTATAAATGTAGAATTTATTTATTATTTAAATTTATTATATTATTTATATATAATTTGTGTTGAGTAAGAAACAGGGTGTTGAGAGCCAATTAATTCTAACATAGAATTTTGTTTTTATTCAAAAATTTTTAATTGAGATATTTTATAATACATAATCTTTTTAAACTGAAGAGTTCATGGCTGAAAGCAGAATCTCTGCCACATTATTTGTAGTTGTTTCCACTGCTGGCTGTAAGCGCCCTTCACATACTGTACATACTCCTATCCAGTTTTCAGCAGTTTGCAATCTAGAGTTTTTGATACATCTGTAGTTCACTAACAATAGATAAATCATGTTCATAGAGTCTACAGGAAATATTTAAAAAGTTTTCAAACAACTTGCCATATTTTATTTATAATTTGGTAGTACTTAATATATTTTGTACTCTCAGCATAAAAGTTTGTTTCAACAACTTAGAGGATGCTAATATCAGTGTGGTGTGATGGCAAAAACAAACATTTTAAGAATTATTTGAACGCGTGACCTCATCACTGGAGTCTCAAAAGAGAAATCTATCAACTCTTTTCAAAATATTAAATTAAAAGCACTGTTGCAGTTTACTAGTACTTCAAACACTTTAGCCTTAACTGCTTGTTTGCTAAATATGTGCTTGTTTCTCATTAGCAGTAACTGCTGTGTGAGTATCACAAAATTTATTGATACAAAAAATCAGGCACTGCACTATTTGTATTGGTAGGAGTAGAAAACTCTGATGAAAAGGATGATAGGCAGTACTTATTTTATCTGATTGTTTGCTTATGCTGTTCTTGCAGTTCATTTTTATGGTTATGGGAATTAAATGTACACATATTTTCAAATGCTGAAAGCAATGGTGTTTTCCCACGGAGAAGACAGACCCTAACTTATGAATCAGTGTCAATGAGCCACCATTTTGTTTTCAAATGAAAGATGCACATGTGGTATACACTGTAGTCTGAGTGGGTATGTCAAAATTTGCTTGCGCAAACATTTTAAAGCACTCATCAAAGCCACAGCTTCAGCAGAAAAAAACTAGCTGTATATGCTTACTTTCACAAGCGCTGAAAAGATAATATAAAAGATATTAGATGTAAAAATTCCTGGTCTGTTGTTACGACTAAAATGTCTTGCTTTGATTAAATTTGATCATTCCTATAGCTTACATCCCCACAGAATTTTTACCAATCTATGATATTTAAATGATAGCAAAATCACCTTTGTTTGTTTATAACTCTGGCCTCTGAAAATGATGCTAATAATACTCAAAGTAAACATAACAGTGAATGCAGTTTGAAAATGATGTGTAATCAATAAAATTATAGAAAGCTATAAATTTTTAATCTTTTCTACTGGCTGTGGCATTGTTTAGATGCAGAAGAGCACTTTAACAATTAGTATAGAGAGCTCAAATCTTTACTATATTAGGAGCAGTCTGTTCGTCAATTTGTCGGAAGTCATGTTAAGAGAGTTAAAAAATAGTCAGAAGCTATGCTAAAAGCGTTAAGAAAATGATTGCCTTCCACTATTGCCGCACCCGGGCGGCATATCACTACTAGACCACCCTCTACTAAAACACCTTGCTGTGTTATGTAATATTTATAGATATAATGATTACACGAGACAATTTCTCACAGCACACGGAACTGGTAGCGTACTAGTAAATATAACAAAGGCTAGTTGCTAAGCAATAAGCCTTTCATATCGACTTTTATATAATCTTATTATTGTCTGCCGCCTCAGGAAGTTATCTGATGACACAAATGTATCAGGTATTTGTTTGCTGAATATATTTATGTTACAGGATACAACAAGAAACGAGTATAACAATGTGTGCATTTTAGATCTATTTCGATTGGCTTTGATAACTAGTAAAGCTTGCTTATTGCAGAGAAACCATGAATACATATCAGAAGCAAGTGTAAACAACTTCATATAGCGATGCATCGAGCAACTCTTTTGAGCAGCGTGGGATCATGATGTAAAAATGCTTGTTACACAAGAGTAGAGATTCAGCTGTACTCTCATTTGCAATCTGGTCAATTGGGTAAAATTTATATTATTTCTAATTCATGAGAGTGGGCAACAATGTTCCTTAATCTCCAAAATATATTACCAACTTCAAATCTTTGTAAAGTGTCAGTAGATTCAGTTGTGACAAACTATGTTCAGTGTAAGTATATATATATATATATATACTTATATATATATAAGTATATATATATATAAGTATATATATATACTTATATATATTATATAATATATATAAGTATATATATTATATAATATATATATATACTTATATATATATATATATATATATATATATATATATATATATATATATATATATATATATATATGTATGTACCGTCTTCAAATAATTATTCTCTGGTCTAGCCTAGGCATACAGTACCATAAAGCCAATATTCTAAAAGAACCGTTATGGAATGCAACCCCTTATGGCCTTCAAATGTGAGATAGACTATGGATGTAATTCGTCAAAATTTGTACAGCTAAAAGATGTTAAATACAGTTTTGGCAAGAGCATCACATACTGTATGCATAGCAGCACCTGCCGACATCTGTTAGTATAAACACCACATATACCCAGCTGCTCCTGCACACTACTGCTATCATAAACACTGACTTCTGCTAGTAGAAATACTCCATATACACAGCTGTTTCTGCAGACTTCTGTTAGTATAAACACTACATATGCACAGTTGCTCCTGCAGACTTCTGCTAGTATAAACACCATATATGCATAGCTGCTCATGCAGACCTCTGCTAGTATTAACATCCCATACACGCAGTTGATTCAGCAGACTTCTGCTAATGTAAACCAACTATAAGAAAAAAAATCTCCAGTTTTTGGTTATTTGTAAATCCTTGAATCATACAAAAAGCTGCGTGATATTTGTACAATATGCAGTACTATTCATAGACAAAAGACAATTTTAATATTTTTGTTATTTTTGCATATTTACTACTAGGTTGATGTCTGGCCTTGCATGGGTAATAAAAAATATTTTTCACAGAAAATTTATTTTTAATCACTATAGACAACATTTACCTTTCTAACATTTAAATGAAAGTGTTTGTTTACTTTTGTGATGTCTGGCCAATGCTTGATTCAAATATTCAAAAGCTCGAGGCATAGCTAAAACAGGTCATTACAAACATTTCTTACTTCTTATGTTACACATTGGTTACAGATTCAAAACAGCTTACAAACAGTGGCAGATAATCTAGTTGCCAGTAGCTAAGTTTTTTTACCTAATGATTTGAGTAACTTAAGCTAGTTTAAATCTTTACCATAATAAGAGCCACGTTCATCCGGTTGTTTGGGCACTAAGAAAAAAATCAAAAAGATACCATTAACAATTTGTAAAAAAGTTGCATGACAATATGCGAGCGTCAAATTATAAAGACTATATTTACAGTTGATATGATTATGTCTTTACAATACATTAATCAACATTCTTAAAATTTTTAGTAGTATTAACTTTTAGATATGGCTGGTAAGATCAGCTTTATAGAAACTACGGGAAGCATTTAAAATCGTTTCTAAAAACCATATTTTATTCATCATCTGGTAGTCGATATATTTTGTATTGTCTGTATGTTTGTGGCTACAACTTCAAAAATGCTAATATAACTGTGATGTACTGTAATAGCAAGAACAAACATTTTAAGAACCATTTGAACGTATGCCTTCATCCCTACAGCCTCAAATAGGAAGATTTATCAACTTTTGTGGTGGATGGCGTCCACCTGAAACTGAGCCAAGCCGAAGCCAAGCTGAGCCACAGCCGAGTCAAGCCAAAGCCGAGTCGGGCCGAGCCAGGCCCAGCCAAGTAGAACAGAGGCTGGGCCTACCCGCTATATAAGCATTAACACTTGAGTTAGAAGGCAGAGCTGTTCTGGGCCTGTTCATTGCTTGTTACTTGATCATTCTTGTACAACGTATGAACTAAGCAGAAATATATGTATAAAATCATGCACCAAGTCTTGTACTAGTGGAGGAAAAGTGAAGGTTGCACAAAACCCTTACACTGGTGGCAGCAGTGGGATCTCTGACGATTCCAAGAACTCCACCACAAGACTCGCATTGAATCACTGGATTCTGGATGAACTGGGCTTGCGTGAAAAACGGCTAACACTGCTCCTACTGAAAGAACTTTCTGGCAACAGGAAGAAACCCAGAGAGAACTGTAGAAAGCCCTGCAGCAACAGACCCAGTAGATGCACGGCTCTAAGAGCAGAAACCTACTGAAGGCTTCGATCAGACTTTCATAAGAAGGCCACACTGCTTTCACTGGAAGAACTTCCTGGCAGCAGGAATAAACCCAGGAAGAAGCCGACGGCCACGGACTCAGTAGAGGTACTGCTCTGGAGAGGGAGCAAAAACCTACTGAAAGCCAAACATGGCCAATAGGAGAGCACGAAGCTCTGATCCAAGACCTGACCGACTAGTCGAAGCACTAGAAAGAGTGCTATTGATGCCAAGGGCTCAGGAACTGGCACCACGCTTCAGGACTCCCCAGTACACAGGAAAAGGGGATGCGGAGTATTTTATTGCTCGCTTTATGGAGGTAGCCGACGCTAACCGGTGGACGGAAGGAGCAACTCTGTTGCACCTCCATAAGGCACTGGGCAAACATGTTGAGAACTGCAAATGGGCCGAGAGTCAGGAAGCCATCTTCAATGCCCTTCGGGCAAAATTCGGGCTATCCACCAGACTGGCACTAAGCCAGCTTAACCCCCTTAGATGGGAGGAAGGAACAACATTTCAGGAGCATGCCATGGAGGTCGAAAGGCTGGTACGCATTGCGTACGGAGACCTTCCAAACCGTCACCGGAATAGCATGGCCATGGAGACATTCTGTAGCTCACTAAGGGACCCTGCCCTGCAGCGACATATGTTGGTCGTACACACGGCTACATTAGCTGATGCTGTAAGGGCCGGAAATGATTACCTCCAGATTCAGGGAAGCAAGCGCAAACCCTCCGGATCTTTGGTGCGAGCCCTAAAAGGAGGATCTCCTGACCAGGTAAACTCGGCCAAAACTGGCGTTACTGGACCACTAGGTCAGTTAGTCTAAACTCTCACAGAGAAGGTGGAACGACTCCAGAAGCGGGTCTACGCTCCAACCAAAAGGAGAAACCAGCCAGCTACCCTTTGCTGGGGTTGTGGCCGACCAGGGCATGTACGCAAGAACTGCCCCCGCCACTCAAAACTGGCTTCGGGAGACGAGGAAAGACCACAGCCGTAACTCCAACTACTGACTGCCAAAGCCAAGCAACCCCGGAAACATTTTAAAGCTACACGGGATTTGGTGGAAGCTGACTGATGGTCTCAACCAGCAAGAACTAGACCGAGGGAAGTTCGCGCACAGGAAGGACCTGTGGAAACACGAAATTACTATCAGTTCTTGAGTGAGGCCAGCCCTGACGCTTTCCCGATGTCAAATACGGCCTATGCCCCTTTGTGTGAGCAACAAGAATGTAGCCCAAAACAAAGGAGGGTGACCCCCAAATTCTCTCCACCCCAAACATCGAGAACCATCCCCACCAGAACGGACAGTTGGAAGCCTGCCTTAAAGGCGGGGCTTGTCTATCTTAAGAATGGCAATTGTGAGAATCAGCGCAAGCCCTCAGCTGACCTCACTCCACCAGCTATTTCCTCCCAAGAAGAGTGGAATAGCGGCCCATCCAGTTTTTCTTAGACACGGAATGCACTACAAACCTGATAAATAAGCAGGTTTATGACCGACTGTCCGGAGCAGTGCAAGACCGATTCGAGGAAAGTGACAGCCATGGGCTACTAGCTGACGGAACTGGCTCTCCTTCTACGGGATAAGCTGGCTGACAATTCGTCTGAGGGACGTGAGGACGGAGGAGGTCTTTGTAGTCAGTCGTCTAAGTGAGGATGCCATACAGGGAATCCCATTCTTCGTGGCCCATTAGTGTACTCTCGAGTTTGAACAACCAGTGGTCCAAGTGAATGGCAGGCAGCTAGTCTGCACTGACCGGCATGAACGACTGCTACAGAGCAAAGTACAGGTGATCAGGGGAGTGGTGGTTCCGTCCCGGACGAAGATGGCGATACATTGTCGCATCTCTACGCGGAATTACTGCCACATGGGGCTGATCGAAGGGTTTCCTGAAAGACCCCCAGTGGCAAGTAGCCTGAATCAGCCAGAACCCAAAGGACAGGTCATCACCCATTGTATGAACACAACAGAGCAGCCATTAACCTTCCAGTCCAGAGCCACCATTGGCACATACATGGGGGTGGAGATGCCACAGGTCGAAGGAGACGACCCCTTACTGTACGAAGCCGGTCCGACTTTAGCCAATGGAGTGCTGGCTCACCTTAGGGAGTTGTTTCAGTCGGCCCGACCGCATTGTGAAGGGGTGAGTCAGACAGCGAGGTTAGCCTCCCTGCTGAGTCGGTATGCCACCGTGTTCAGTATGGGTGACGACGATGTAGGAAGGACCTCCAAGGTGGAACACTCTATTTTTTTCAATGAGGGCACTCGGTCGATCCAGCAGCCCCTTCTCACAGGCTCGGGCTAGAAAAGGAGGCAGAGGCCAAAAGACAGGTTCAGAACCTACTCAAAAGAGGACTCATCGAACCAGCTGGAGGGGCATAGAGCTCTCTTGTGGTGCTAGTCTGTAAGAAGGACGGGAAATGGCACTTTTGCATCAATTATCGGCGGCTGAACGCCATCCCCAAGCTGGGCGCCTACCCCCTACCCAGAATCGACGACAGCATGAACACGCTGTCTTAGAGTCGTTACTTCAGCACGTTTGACCCAGTGAGCGGGTATTGGTAAGTACCCCTGGATGCGGAAGCACAAAAGAAGTCGGCCTTCTCAACACGATCTGGATTGTGGAAGTGGAAAGTGTTGCCCTTCGGATTGCCGTCCGCCACAGCTACTTTCCAAAAGCTCATGGAACGCGTCTTACATGGCCTCCACTGGTAAACGCTGTTGCTATATTTTGATGACATTATTGTCATTGCACTGGACTTTGACACACACTTGCACCGGCTAGAAGAGGTCGTCCAGAGACTCCACAAGGCCGGATTAAAACTGAAACCGTCTAAAAATGAACTATTGCAGCCCCAGGTTTGCTACCTGGGTCACATCGTAAGCTAGGAAGGAGTCTCTACAGACCCTGACAAGGTAAAAGCAGTCACGAATTGGTCAAACCCGCGCGGAGTGAAAGAACTCCAAGGATTCCTTGGGACAGTCGGCTACTACCGACAATATATCCTGGAGTTCGCCACTATAGCGCAGCTCTTGCACCGGCTGACTGCAAAGGGAGAGTCCTAGAGATGAAGGAAAGGGGAACAGATCGCTTTCAACAAGCGGAAGGACAGTATCAGCACCGCCTCGATCTTGGGCTACCCGGACCCCCAGAGGCAGTACATCTTGGACACGGATGCCAGTAGATGTGGAGTAGGGGCAGTGCTGTCCCAAGTACAAGGGGGTTGCGAAAGGGTCATTGCTTATTATAGCAAAACCCTCACCCCTTCGAAGCGCAATTACTGCGTCACTTGGCGAGAATTGCTCGCGGTAGTAAAGGCGGTGAAGCACTTTCGGCCTTATTTCTATGGACAAGAGTTCCTTCTACGAACGGACCATGGTTCGCTCCGGTGGTTGTGCAGGAGGAGGGAACCTCCGAACCAGGTAGCCAGATGGCTTGAAAACCGAGTGGAGTTCCGCTACATTATGGAACACCGGTCAGAAACTCGCCACAAAAACACAGATGGGCTGAGTGGGCAAACCTGCGAAGACTGCCGGCAATGCGCGAGCATCGATCAGAGGGACGAAGGTTGCTCACGCAAGAAGTTGGCAAGGAAACAAGGGATGTTAGCTCTGTGGGTACTGACTTGTTGCTTGGATGAGACTCCCACCTTCAACAGGGCGGGCTCAACCCTGGGCATTGTCGCATACCCCGGAAGGCCGGCCGGCAACTCGCATTAAACTCTCGCCCCAACAGTGATGGGATTGAACATGTGTGCCGGGGGTTCTCCCTACTAGGGGCTACTAGCCCCGCCAGGGAAATCAGGACTGAAGGGCAAGCTGGCAAGGCTACAGGCCATCGGACAAGGACCAGTGGCCATCATGTACCATGCTATCGCCACAGGAGAGGAGATGCTAGCGGAACACATCGAAGTCGGAAGCAGAGAGCTGGATATACTGCACCACATGAGGGGCTCTCTGCGCATACGACAGGACGGCGTGCTGGAAGCACGCATGGCTTCGTAGGGCTACGCTAGATGGTGCACCATCTGCCCCCTAGCCATGCAAAAAACCACGATGTGGCAAACGCACGTCCTGGCTCACTTTGGGTTAGGAAGGACGACAAACCGCCTTCAGCTAACTTGGTACTGGCCCGGACTGACGTTCACAGTCAGACAACTCATCAAGAGTTGTGAGGTGTGCCTGGCCACAAAGCGTGGGGGGACAAAGGCGGCCGGAGAGAAACAGAGACTCTACGCTGGACAACTCTGGCAGAAAGTGGCCGTAGACCTGGTGGGGCCCTTTCCGGTCACACCAAGAGGAAACAAGTAGGTGCAGGTCCTCACCAACTACTTCACCTGATAGCAGGACGCACTGGCACTGCCTGATGCCATGGCACCGGTAGTCGCAAACGCGCTGGACGAGCGAGTGTTCTGCTACCTGGGGTTGCCAGATCAGATTCACACAGACCAGGGGGCGCAGTTTGAGAGCCAACTGATAGCTGAACTGTGCCAATTCTGGAATGTGGGGAAAACCCATACAACTCCTTATCACCAACAGGCCAACGGGATCATTGAACGGAATAACCGGGGACTCGGAGACTCTTTGAGGGCACTACTTCCGGCCATGGGACAAGACGAATGGAAGCTGTTGCTTCCCCAGCTGATGAGGGCATACTGAGGCACTCCCACTCTGCAACCGGAGAAACAGCCAACATGCTGATGTTGGGCCGGGAGCTGAGGTTGCCAGACCAGCTGGAGAATCACCCCCACCGACCGAGTTCTTTCCTGTCCATGAGCACGCCCTCAAGGTGCAGCGAAGGCTACAAACAGTACACCAGGCACTATGACAGAGCCAGATAGAGGTGAGACAGGAGAACCAGGAAGAATCACTGCTGTACGCCCCAGGCAACTGGGTATGGCTCACAAACAAACGCCGGAGACGGAGAGAAAATCCCAAGCTGCAGGCAAAGTTCGTGAGACCATGCCAGGTCCTGAAGGCCTGGGGCAACCACGCATATCTGATGGAGCGACAGGGCCAGTCTTCCATCTAAAATTAGGCAAGGCTGAAGCCCTACCATGCTTGCCCAGAGAGACCTGGACAAGCCCCGGCCACTCTGGAGCCAAGTAGGGGGCCCTAACATGAAAGGGACTCGACCCAGCAGGCGGGAAAGAAAGCCGGAGAAAATCAGGAGTGACCCGGTGTCAATAATGCCGCCCCCCAACTGGGGTCAATTGTTGATGGAAGCCACAGAAAAACAAAGACAGGAGACAACTCTCAAAGGAAATCGGGCTGGACCGGAGGAAGGAGAGCGTCAAAGACCAAGTTCAGTAAAAATCAATCCGGTAACACTAAGAAAGAAGTTCCGGGAGAACCGGAATCAAACCTGGAGGAAGCCGGAGAGACTGTGACTCCATAAATCCCATCAACTCCAGAATCCCATCAGCTTTAGTCCGGTACAATTTGAGACCTGCTCGGACCACTAGGAAGCCGGAACGGTACGGAGATGGGGTATGCTATTCCATGGAATTGCCGGAAAACGGTCTGGAGGTCATACGGGAAAACAGCAAAACAGCTCTCACGGACGCAACCAAAGCTTTCCTTTTAAAGCAATCTTTTTTTTTGACGATGTTAGAGCGCTCGAGAAGATGGATAGCGAAGGAAACACATCACTACAGGATCTACTGACTTTGGTCACAATTAGCTTGAAAGAAGCTGGAGAAGGGATGGATTGGCCAACGTCGGCAAATGTGGTGGCCTACAAGGGGAATAGTATGGATTTCAACATGGCACGAAGACCGGACTCTGCCGCACTGGAGATCACAGAGGAAGGAGCGGAGGCACTGCTAGCATCAACCCTAACGGAGGAGGAAGTAGAGGCCCTGCTCAATGAAACCTTGTCAGAGGAAGAAGAGGAAGAGTGCCGGGTGACTGTTATACGCACCAAGAGGAGATGGATCAGCCCCCTCACCAGAGTTGTCTTTTTCTCCACCGGCTGTTGCGATTAGGGAGAGTACGCTCGTGAGAGAGCTGGAGCCACAGAACAGGAGAACAGGCCACGAAAGAAGCCAGTGGTGAGGACAATTAAGTATCTCTCTCTCCAAACTGTCATGCGAGTGGAAGAGCAGCTGAGGGATGGGAGCTGCCGGATCTGCCAGTTTACGACCAGCACCCGGCGGATCCGCCTTCATGTGCTGCAACACTATCCCGTGTTTGTATGTCCTTGTGATTGGCAGCACATGTCACAGGACTAGATGCTGATAAACCATGCTACTCACCAGCAGGGGGAAGTAGAGCCAGTGGTGTATCTGGTCGGCCAGGATACCTGGGGCAGTTCTGCCAGGAGAACATACGGGGCTTCCTGACGATGGCTCCCTGCACTCTCACTGTTTGAGGAAGGAGACGCCACAGCCCACAAAAAGGAGTCCAGCAGGCCTGGATGCAGCCCAGTTCTCCGGCCCGGATTCACCCAGCCTCAACCCGGAGGAGCCAGGCAGCCATAAAACGATCCGGACACCGCACACTGGCCGAGATAGTGGGACGGACTCTGGCTAGCCAGACTCTCCTGCAGACTCAATGCAGCCGAGCCCGGCTGTTGGCCCAGAATGCACAGGGCTGAATGAGGGCCGCGGGAACCATGCAGACAATTCTGAGGCAAGGACACCTGGAGGACCAAGAGTGCCAGTTGCTGCTGGACGAAGTGGAGCGCCTCTGCTACGGAGCCCGCCAACATGAGGCCCTGGCAGAACTGGTGCTCCCCCAAGATGTGAATTGGAGACTCTAGTTGCCAATGGGGAGGGGTGTGTGGTGGATGGCGTCTACCTGAACCAAGCCAAAGCCAAGCCGAGTCAGAGCCGAACCGGACCGAGCCGAGCCGGGCCCAGCCAAGTAGAACAGAGGCGGGGCCTACCCGCTATTTAAGCATGAACATTTGAGTTAGAAGGCAGAGCTGTTCTGCGCCTGTTTATCTCATGTTACTTGATCATTCTTGTACAACTTATGAACTAAGCAGAAATATATGTATAAACTCATACACCAAGTCTCAGACTAGTAGAGGAAAAGTGAAGGTCACACAAAACCTTTACACTTTATTCAAAGCATTAAATGACAAGCACTGCTGTTGTTTGCCAGTGTTTCAGACACTTTAGCCTTAACTGCTTGTTTACTAAATATATGCTTGTTATCTAAGTCTGTTTTATCCAAGGTATGTTTCTCGTTAGCAGTTGAATTGCTGTGTTAAACTGTGTTTACACCAGCTGATTTCATGCATAGTGGCTAAAAGAGTTGGCCTACTGGCTGAGAATCGCCTTGAGCAAAAAGGAACAAGGGAGTTCAAGACCAATCTTGTCCATAGAGAAATTTTATCAGGCTTTGCTCGATCGGTGGCATAATCTAGACCAGTTTTCTATTTGAGTAACCAATGAAATTATTTTTACAGCAGACCACTTACTGTCATTTAAAATGAAAGCTATTCTTTCACATTTGTGCAGATTTTCGTCATAGTTTCAAAGGCAGGTAATAATTAGTTTGAAAGCACCCTGAAGAGTGATAATACCAGAATTACTGTTCACATTTAATTATTACAGCAATGGCATAATAATTGAAACACCTGCTTCAATTATTAGGCTGTTGCTGTAATAAATAAAGCAGAACATGTTAGCAAAATATGGTCTTCCCTATATTTATCCATTATTAGTGACGAACTGGGCATTGCAAAATAATTGGCAAATTTGCTAAAATCGTCCATGAGAACTTTGTAGGAATTAGTAAACAAAATGTGCATCTTAAATCACTAAAATATTATAGCTAAAGTTATCTGACCAAGCAACCAAAAAATTGCTAAATTGTTCACTCTCGGTCGAAACTCGGACTAGTGTGAACGGAAAAAACCAAGCAGATAACTCCCATAAGTTTTTAAAAATATTGTCTACATAAACTCTGTTTGTAAATAAGCTGGTGGGAATGCACATATAGGGTCTCAAAAAATCTTGATACGACCATTTTTTTAGAAATTCAAACTCTTTTAAAAAATCCAGAATTACTAGCATTTATTAAGAAATAAAAAATTACCTGTGAGTTTGAATGCAGTGAGTATAAATATTAGCTTTAGGAACTCTCTTCTCATCTTCATCCTAAAATCAAACAAACAGCACTGTATACGTCTAGCTACTGAAGTGGATCAACTCAAACAGTACTAGTTATGATTTATTACTCATTTTGCAAATAAAAGTTTATTGATTTTTTGAATGCCAAATGCAAATAGAGTGTCTGGCTGGTTTCTGGTTGCTAAAACACAACCATAATAATTGCATTGCAAGGTAACACAATTTCTAACGACTGTCAACTAAAATATTTATATAAACTGTGTTACAGGTTTGATTTACTAATAATACTAAGTATAGTTGTTAAAACTAGTGATAAAGTATGTTGTTATTATTAACCCCACAAGTACTCCAAAATACTGCTATTATTAGTCACATACTAGTGGTCTAGTAAACCTGACTTGTAATCAACAGGTTGAGGTTCAATACCCAAACAATGCTGCCTGTGGTGACAGAATGGCAACCAACATTAAATCTTTCTCCGGACCAGTCATGCCTCTGGTTGCCAAAGCTTACTTATCACTGGACTTAAACATGCTCAGCCAAAGTTACAGGGCCATTGTTTGTGTGCCAATGCTTTTAAAGCACATACAGCCTCTGCTTGCAGCGAATGTAGGACGTTTCGGCTGTGGACATTCCGGCCTGAACGTTTTTGCTGTGGACGTTTTGGCCTAGGACGTTTAGACCTGGACGTTTCGGCTTCATATTTTTTATACCTAGGACGTTTCGGCTGATATAAATAATTTTTTCAATATGACAATAAAAACACTTTTTCAAGCTAATTTTTTTTCAGTCAGTCTTTTCTTTTGTAGAGCGCAGCAAAGCTGGACATCTTATAGGTGGATCACGTTTTACACATCGCCAGATCTGGTTGTATTTCTTGAACTCATCTTTCTTTGTATACATGTGCCCTTCTAAGCAGATTTTCGCTCTTCCTCGTTTTGTTTTAATGATTTCCATGTTGAAATAGATTTTATAATGATGGTACACATTGGTGATCCGGTATTTATAAGAATTAATGATCAACTCATTGAGAACTACTTGTCGACTCAAAGGTTGAATATATGATTGAAGACTACTCAATTACTTCTGTTATTTGCTTATTTCAAAAAAAGGCTCAAGCAAACTATTAATTGTATTTATCAGGATCATACTTAGTTACTTTATTTTAATGATTACCTCAAAGAGTTGTTTATGGACACGAAAGGCTCAATAAACCTTTAAAGACAATTCCTTAATGCAAAGGCTTCAGCAATTGTAAACTGTTAATTGCATTTATCAGGATCACACTATTTGCTTCATGCCCTATCATGGTAATTTCTCCCCACAACATTAAATGCACTTTGCATAGACTATTTAATAATTGAAGTTTATAATTTTGTCTTAGTAGAAATAAATGAGGATAGAATATATTAAATACATGCAACAAAATGAATTAATTTATTTCTAAATACTAGTTAACCAAAGGGTAGTTACAGGACCGTTGTTTGTGTGCCAATGTTTTTAAAGCACATACAGCCTCTGCTTGCAGCAAGCTAGGAAGACATCATACTTGACCATCGAGGGATTGTTTACACCCACTATTAGTGGTACCTGGTTGAAGATGTGTTTAATAGAGGCAAGCGAGTTAGAGGCAGGTCACCAATTACAGTAGGCGCTCCTACAATGGGAATAATTCGTTCCAGGATCATTTACTTTATGTTTCTATGATATAAGAACAGAAAGATACTTGTGAATTGCCTAATCCTTCCAAGATTTTTCCAAACTCACCCCTTTGGGCATACAAAAAAAGACAAATTGACTTACCTTGTTTAATTTGTGGGCTTCACCGTAAATGTAGTAGCAGTATTAGTTTGCATCGTCAACTTTTCTCCTTTTCATGATCAATCCCACTAGTTATATAGACCATGATTGCAATAATTTTCCAATAAGTTGATGAGGCACACCTTTGATGTTCATTTACAACGATTTGCTTATTTTTTCTAAGCAAAAAAGGTTATTTTGCAAGGTAATACGAATAACAAATAATTATTTTATTTGTCAGCAAGAAAACAAAGCAACAAAATATTTTACAATAAAGCTATACCACCTGTTTGTTGTCCATCCATATCCAAGGTCAAAGGTAGAATAAAGAAAACTTTTGACAATACTCCAACTCGGGACATTTGGATTGTTAGCCCGATGCTGTAACACCTGTACCAATCGATCACCTTTTTATTTATGAACATTTGCACACCTACCTTATTCTCTGTTTTGTCGACATATCTGATGGTCTATCACGACAAATTAGAAAGTCACGGAAGCTGTGTGTATGCCGATATGTAATAGATATAATGCTATACGCACATCAATTTTTATTTCCCCAAGTGCGTCAAGGTAGATTAACGTTCAAATCAAGTTTTTTAACTTGGCCGACTTGACATCTTCGTTATGTAGAATTTTCACGCAGTAGGAAACAAAACTTTGCCTAAAGTCTTTACGTGGTCTAGAGTTTTTCTTATAGGATGTATGCATTAAACGAGCATCTACTGAAGGGTTATATAGATGATGAATAACTAGGACAATTGATAAATGCTCAGAAATCCTTATAATTCCCACAGTGTATAATAATCCAACACGTAATAGAGGTCTCAGTGTATTTAAGCCTGAGAATTTCAATTGTCTATAACTATTCAACACATAATGGATATCTCAGTCTGTTTAAACCTGAGAATACAAGCACTGATATCAATAGTGTTTTAAACCTTTGTCAACATGACATCACAAGCGACATAGAACACTTTGCTCTAACAATAGATTATCTCAACACTCTGGTGATTATTACAATACAGGGTACTGATCTATGGAGAGTTGTTAACTGTTCACTAGTATTAATGCTTTGATTTAAACCGGCAGCATATATTTGACACTGATTCTCGAGAAGCGCAAACCCTTTGATTCCAAACAAATGCCAAAGATGCCATAACGCTGTTGTTCTGAATATAAAGAAAACAAATGACTTTGATTAACTCAAGAGCTGTCTTCACGTTGATGACTGTTTAATTCATTATTGATACATAATATAAAATCAATATAATAAAATATATTGGATACCTTGGCGTTTTACCTAAAAAAAATTACAAGTTGGCGGAACATGAAAATTAAAATGGACCTAATTTGAAAAATTGAATATGCAAACAAAAACATACACAAGCAGCAAGAATATAGAAATTACTGCACACAAGTAAAAATAGGTTTATCCAACTTATTAGACTTACTAATTTGGTTATGAAGCTGAGATGGTTGAACCAACATACCGTAAAACCTTTAATTAAATGCCATGGCACTCTATTTCTTAACCCTTGTTTTAGAGTGGCGCTTTATTAGAGGTGACGTTAAAATAAAGGATGGCATTGTATTTTTTGAACACCTAATCAGAATTTCGAGAAGATACTTTTAACCTTTTCATGCGGGAAAAGTTGAAAGTCCACTGGGTTAATGTCACGCTGATTCAAATGGTGCAACATTAACCCAGTGGCTGCAAGAAAATTGCTAACTTACCTCAAGCTTGTCGTAGAACTCTAAATAAATGTGCACGAGGAAGTTGATACATGTCTTTACCAGTTTTGATTCATTGCTTCCAATTAACCTTCAATGATCGTATAGCCTGCATTGCAATTTGTTGGAGCTTTAAACTTTTCTATTACATTTTAATTTTGAAGGCATGTTTTCTTTTTAAAACTATATCTAAAAACGTTGTTTAAAAAAAAATTCCACTAATCGATATGTTAGCTACAGTTTCCAGCTGAAGCTGGCTTTTTATGTGCGATAAAACAGTAGTTACGAGTGTCGATCCATTGTAAGCCATGTTCAGATTACCGCAGTAATGCTATTTACTAGTATGCTATAAATCAATAAGTTTTTAAGTTGTATAATAATAATCTATCAAATGCTACAAATATATATTCAAAAGTAAGTGACATACAAAAACCATAATTACCATTCATGCAGAAACAAAATTTAACATTTTGGAAACAAACATTTTTGCATCATTTTATCGGCTGGTTGCGCTCTGATTGCTCCTTTTGTATAAAACAATTTTGTCATTTTTAAGCTGTTCTAATACTTTCCACATTGTTTGTTGACCTGAATTTTTTTTTACTGCTGAACTAATCGGTATTAGCATCTAAACCATTTTTGGCAAGGAAAAATTTTTACGCATTGCTATCTAAAAAACTTTTTTGCAAAAATAAGGATAAATATCCAACCGTATGCGTGCTTAGCAGAAGTCATTCAAAGCATTGTAATTGCCAAAAAGTTTTCCAACTCGCCGATGTATAGAGACCACATTAAACAAAAAACTACTATCAGCTTGATACAGTTACCAATTATTTCTATGGTGTTGCAATTAAAGTTATTAACGATAAAACCTAAAAACTTTGAGTTAGAAAACGAACTTTGATACAAACAGGAACAACAAATGAACTAATTGTTATTTGCGCAATTGAGTCATTATTAGCCCATTTTTGTGGACATTTTTCTACTGATTTCTGGTATTATGGGCTCGTAAAGATTAAGAATGTCAAATAGAGGCAATCAATTAAAAGTGGCATTTAAATAGAAGTGGCATTCAATTTAAGGGTGATAAGCTAGTTTTCAACCCTTTTATAGTGGCAGATAATAGAGGTGACGTTTAAATAAAGGCGGTTACCAAATAAAGGTTTTACGATAATTATTAGTGATACATTTTTGAGAGCAGTAATACAGCAACTATGTGAGTATTAGTAACAATCTGTTCCCATTCATTCAGTTATTTGTTCAACATCGTTCTCCATTTATGACCGGTAAGAGAATTATATGAAGCATTCGTAAAATACATTGAACAAGTTTATCATAGCCTTAAAATGATAAAATCTTTATAAATATATTGTACCACGCCGTTGCTATGTAGCGTTAGTAATAGGCAAGATATTGGTTCCATTTGTTGAAAGACTCTCACTTAAAGCTCTTGATGCAAGAGTGGTTAACAATTACATGTAACAGAACACTTATTAAGCCGTCTGCAAACATGGCAAAATTGTTTTATCAAAGGTAAGCTCATCTTTACTAGCGTACCAATTAAGCTACTCAAATTTATTGTTTTAATAATTTATTACCCATGCAATGCCGGGGCATTTGGTTAATTCTATAATAAAAGACATTGGTTTTGTATTCACTTTAAACGGCGACTAGACTTTTTCTGATAATTGTGGTCAAGTTTACGTTTAAGTTGATTTTTTGGTAAAGTTTTCTATCTTACAGAGAGTGATTGACAGCCATGCATCATCTTGTTAGCTAACACAACTGCTTTATTGTGTCAACAGGTTATGTAGCTCCTGAAAGTTGGATCATGGTGCATTGAAATAACATAACAATGTTTTGTCACCTCTGGTGACTTGTAATAATTTATTAGTTTTTTTAATAAGTGCTGTCAGTACTAAAGATTGCACAAATTAATTTACCTATGTTTTTGTTCTTTTTGTAAACTAGAGCAAATAATTTCCAGAATAACTTTGAATGGAGATAATTTCTACTGTGGAAATGTGCCCTGTTATAGCAAAAGTTACTAATTAAACATCAGATGTTCAAAGGGAAAAAGCAATAAAGGCAGAGTCACTTTATCACACTGAAGCCGGCATCGGCAGTCATATTTAGGAGTAGGGGGAACTCGATATTTCAATATGTAAGTACATCAAGCCTTCCAAGTTGACAAGAGAAGCAGTATAAATATATAAACATTCATAAAG